>NC_090051.1:10988785-11288836 GCF_038355195.1 Osmerus mordax | reverse complement strand
TCATACCTATAATATCAGTGAAGATCTTTCAGTAAATGTAAAATGAATGCCAAAGTTGGGGTGGACATTCATTCTTCTATCTTGTTATAGTTTCATTATTTCTATGGCGTTATACAAGAGCAGGTTTGTTTCCCATATGGTCAGGCTGCCTTCCTCTTCAGTTGATAAGAGACCGGAGACCATTTTACTTTCCAAATTAAGCCTTCACAAAAGGTTGAAATCACCCACAGGCAGAACAAAGTAGACGTAGAGTTTCACACAGAGTGAAAACATCTGCCAGCTTTTTAACAGTGCTTCTTACTTTCACTGACAGAAATCTTTTTTTTTGTACATAACTTTAGAGAGATGCTCAATATTTTTATTGTTTGTACTTCTCTTTGTGAGATGAACGTCTTATTTTCCGTCTGTACTGTACCACATCACTGTACACGTGTGTCGTCACAGCGAATGAAGAATCCACAGAAGACAACTGTGCAAAGCTATCCAGTCATAACCCATGTGTGTGTCGACACTCCACAGCTGTCTAAGGACATTGTCACACCTGGATCAAGCCCTTCTCCTGACAGTGACTGTTCCTGTGACACGTCACTGTCAAGGCCCCATCCCATCGTGGTCTACACTAACAGAGGAAGGCTGCTGTGTTGCGGCAGAGTTTAGACAAGGAAGAGGAAGAGACTGCATAACTGACAGTTTAAACCATGCAAAAAAGTACCTTGTATTAGATGGTTTAATTTGGTTCTTACATTTTTACTTGCTCCCATAAAGAAAATAGATAATGTATGTTTTTTTTAATTAATGTTATTTTCAGTGAATGTATAAAATCGATATATCCTGTAAGAAATAAATACTGAAAAACAATTGAACTGTTCACCTGAGGAAATACAGAGATTGCTTAATATTCCTTATTTGGAGATTAAATAATATTAAAAGAATTACATTTGCTATTATACAGTGTTCTAAGGACATAGGGACACATAGTGACAGACAGGGATACAGTGAGGGAGATAGAGAGGAAGGGATAGGATTGGTGAGGGGGTGAGGAAGAGAGAGGAGACAGAGAGAGAGAGAGGGAGAGAGAAAGGCAGAGGGAGGAGAAAGATAGGGTGTTGGGGTCTAAGCCTGGCTGTAGATCTGACAATTCACCTGCAGGATGCAGTCACCAGACTGAGGGATCATTCTATCTTCTAATCAACATAGCTATGATGAGGGCTTTCTGAGGCATACGCAAGACAACACCTGCCAAAACACACACCACCCCCACCAACCCCACCACACACTGCTAAACTCAGCTGAGACCTACAGCCTTTATGCTAACCAGAGGATTATGCTGTTTGATTCCGTAACACCTCTTGGGACGGCGGCTGACAAATGCTAAAAAATGAATTACAGCTGATACAAAGAGAAAGTAGAATAGTAAGTTGTAATGGGAATTAATGGAATATGTCTTCTTCGTATAGTTTTACAATGAAGCACTAGTCCAGTCCTCTGTTACATTTGTCGCTGGCCGATGTCCAGTGGTTGATTCAGCCAGGCCCTTTTACAAACACAAAATGCCTTGGACATGACAATGTGTGCCTCCACACCTACCTGGCCTGTGGGATGTGTTTGTGAATGCGAGACACATCCAGAGCAGATATAGCCAAAGGACACACTGTGAACCATAGCAGGTCGAATAAATGACCTGCTTTGTTGACAAGGAAATACGTGTTTGTTTCCAAGCATGGCTACCACATCAGTGGACATAGTAATGTTCGATTTTTTTTGTACACAAGACAACAGGGGAGCTGGTTGGAGGAGTACAGTCTGCACTTGAATATTCTACTATAAATTTACAAAAGAACAGATCCACATTCACAACAGACTGGACAGATATACTGTGTTGAAATACAGTGTCTGACAGCTGATCATCTATTAACTAAATTCCTGCATATGATCAATTTAGAAACTAATAGCTGAGACTGCATCTCATGTGGGCCATGTATAGACAAGGAAAAACATACCATATCACAGCTATTTTTGGAGACCTAACAAGTGGTCTATTGAGACAAATATTGATTCAATTCTAGGCACCTGCACAAGAATAGGGTACTCTGCCATCTAGTGGAAGGTTTAAGGAAAACATTAAATTAATGTGATCGAATTGTCTCACAGGTCCAAAAATAAATAAGTAAATGAATAAATAACTTCACACAGACTTAGAATTTATCGACATATAAATCCAGCTAATATTTTAAAAAAAATGAGAACAGCTGGTAATGAGGTAAACAGGCTGAAACCGACCAAATTAGCGTCTTCAAGGCAAACCCCTATGGTCAACAAATATTGGTAACACTTTACAATACATGAACATGAATCATCATGCATTAATACCTGAATTAATACTTACTTAAATATGAATTATGATGAGTTAAGGCATGTACTAATCACAAACTAATAAAGAGCTAACCTTAACTACAACATAAGTCTTTTGAATAATGTGTGAATTACGACCACCTTAGTACATGTTAGCACTTGTTTGCATAGCCGCGGGAACATATTTTATCAGGGGTGTGTTGGGGGGGGGGGGGGGGGGGGGCTTAATGTTGCGGAGAGGTGCCACGGTAGTGGATTTTCAAGTCATATCATTTTTAATTATCGTGCTGTCAGCAGGGGGTGCAGCACCCCTAGTTCCTGCAGCCATGCATGTTTGTTAGTTAATGTATTACGTAATTACGTAGGGGTAAACTAAATCAAACATTCTCTGTAACAAAGAATATTAATTAACCCTTGTGCTGCCTTCGGGTCACAAGACCCAAAGGTTTATAACAAACCATCGTTGTGTTTGCCCAATTTTACCCAATACAAAAACCAATAAAAATAATTTTCTTTTAACCTTCGCAATGTAGGGGGTCTGAGACAGCCTATCAGTTAAAAGAAAATGCTTCACTTTGTTTTTGTATGCGGTAAAGTTGTCGCAATACGATGGTGGGTCGCAATGACTGATGGGTCAGAATGACCCGAAGATAATTTTTTTGATAATTTGCCATATGCAGCCCCCAAACACCATCGGAATAAGAATTGGTTTTTATTCGCCATGAAAGTTTGCACAGACAAGGAATTTACTTTGGCCGGAAGGTGCCGACCGAGGCAGCCATCATCGGCGCCTTAGCTGGATTACTTTCATTAATACTAACAATAATCACTGATCATTTAATCTCAACCTGTTCTGCATCACTCTCCATCCATTTCTCTACAAATCCCACTCTAGTAGGCTACTACAGTACCTGCTCTGGGTGGGTCGGGCCCGGGGCACTGCTCCACAAGGGTGAAATTACAGTAATACAGCAACATTTAATAATTTAGCAGATGCTATTATGTATGTTTTAATCTTAAATGTTGCTGTGTTTATTTTGACCGCTTTAGTGCATCGGTGTCAATCGGATCTCTCGGCTTTAAATTTACATTTACATTTAGTCATTTAGCAGACGCTCTTATCCAGAGTGACTTACAGTAGGTACAGGGACATTCCCCCCGAAGCATGTAGGGTGAAGTGCCTTGCCCACAACGTCATTTGACACGGCCGGGAATCGAACCAGCGACCTTCTGATTACTAGCCCGATTCTCTAACCGCTCAGCCACCTGACCCCCTTAAATCATTACATACAGTCACCCATTAGGTGCTCTTGCTAATGTTTTGGCCAACTGCCCCTCAAAATGTCTTTACACGTTCCTCGTAGGCTACTGATTGTTTTTTTTTGTGTAAAAAGTAAAGTTATGGAATGATGATACATGAACAAGTCATGAGTTGATGTTAGAGTATGTATGCGTAGTTAATGAGTTAGTAATGATGTGCCCCTCCAAGAAGGAAGTCATGACATGATGATACATTAACAAATCATTAGCTCATTATTAACACATACTTATTTTATTTTCAGATTGACAACATTTAAATAAAGTATGAGTTAGAATCCTACATTACAGTCCAAATAACGTTTTGACGAATTGATGACTACCATGCCGTTTGCAAAAGCTTTTTATTTAACTCGAACATGACAGGCAAGGCGACGATGATGATGTCCACTCGGAGTTTTGATCAGATCATCCATGCCTGCTACACACCCTGGACTGATTGGTGACGGTGAACTTCTCTCTTGGAATGTTAACCTTCCACTATCCCGTAAGCTCAGCATCAACTCAAAAGGAGTGAAAGCGCAATGAGGGAAAGAGCAAAACTCGTTGGAGCTGACCGCCCTCCTTAATCTTTTTCATTCAAGTTAGAGCTAAGCTAGCTGGATAGCCAACTGGCTAGCCTCACTATTTAGAGACACTGAGGTGATTATCGAAATGATCAAAACAGATACAAAATCGAACGGTAATAAGACACATGTCGTAGTTAAAGTTAGCTCTTCATTAGTTTGTGATTAGTACATGCCTTAACTAATCATTATTTATAATTAAAGCTGGGAGCAAGTTTTTAGTTTCTGTTTGACACGATTCAAACCTAAATATCCCACCCAGTGTTGCCAACTCCTCAGTAATGAAGGTAGGTATTGGATGTCATAAAAGTCGCTAAATGACGTAATTGCCTAATTTTCCTAATTTTAACAGCTAGCTAGCTAGCTAGGGTTTCATGCACAATATGTAACAGAGAGGCACACACAGTTGAGGAGGTGAGTAAGTGACTGAGGCTGTGTGAGGTCAAATGCTGTGATTTATATAAGTGTGACAGTGAAGAAACTTTTACATTTATAAATATTTATGTACAGTATTTATTTTGCTCTGTAAGCCAGGGCGGGAACAACGGTGGCTTAGCGCATGCGTGATTCATTTGCAGTCTGGATGCGGAGTGTGTAAGGCTATTGTGAGACTGACCGCCTTTGAGTGCTTTGGGACGGTGTAGGAGCTCACGGCAGCACCCGCTGATCGCTGAGGACAGTACTGCAAAACGATCCATGCTTTCACGTCAGAGTCTCCGGAACACCAGCAAGTCTCCAACAACACCGGAAAAAGCTAGATTTGTCTCTAGTTGCTTTTGCCAATAAAGGTCGCCAGGAGGGTTTACAAAGTCGCCAGATATAACGAGAAAGTCACTAAGTTGGCAACACTGATCCCACCCCCTCACTTTAAAGCCACTCCCACAAACTACAGTACTGCGCATTGAGTGCAGAGGTGCGCTCAGGTAGATAGGTAGACAGACAGATAGCCTGTCCAATCATTAGTCAGGGCCCGGCTTAATGATTGCTTGTGTTTATTACAGTCTTGCGACACCCACAGATGTCGGATTGATTTCATATTACTGTCAAACCTTTATATGTATATATGTATTGGTTGCTATCAATATGTTTTTATTATTATTATTATTTAGGCAAATATGACCAAAAGTGATTCTCAACATTGCCTACCTTGTCTTTAAAGATGCTGTAAAGAAGAACTGAAAATGAGTTTTAAGTTCATCACACCACAGAAGAATGTGTTGTTAACTACTCATCCAAATTAGAATAAAAAACAACAAAGAAAAGTATGTTAAATTAGGCTTTGAAATCGTGAGAAAATCAGCAGTCTTTGCGGCTTGATACCGGGGGGGGGGGGGGGGGGGGGGGGGCGTGTCGCCTGAGGGAGCTGAAGCTCTGCCCCCTCAAATTTATTGAATTTAGCAACAACAAGCTAAATCAATTGCAGATATCAGAACAGACCTACCTGAAGTCTCTGAGTGTTTTATGTGTTAATTACTTTGTCTTTGCATCATACCAGTTGAGTAACAGAATGCAGGTTATATAAACAGTCTGTGATAGGTGGCTGTGACGTAGATAGGTGGGTTTTGCCCCACCTATACAAAACCTGAGCTGAAAATGGGTGAGAAACTGTTCAACGGTCTGACTCCACATTTCAGTGCGAAGTATTCGCGCTTTGCACATGCTTTCAGCAACTCATTTCACACGTATATTATGTACTGAGAAGCAAATCATGGAATTTGCTTTACAGCATCTTTAAGTAAGTATTCAGGTTTAATTCAGGTATCAGTGCATGATGATTCATGGACGTTTATTGTAAAGTGTTACCCAAATATCAATAGAGGGATCTATAACGTGAAAGATGACCCTAGGTACTTCTCTGTAGTTATAACTACTAGTGCACAGTGCCCGTGATGCAGCCGGTGATTAAGATGTCAGTGAAACACACAAATACAGATTTCTTGAACTATAGACTAATTTCACATGTATATAATGTACTGAGAAGCAAATCATGGAATTTGCTTTACAGGATCTTTAAATGAAAATGCTTCACTTTATTTTTGTATTAGGTAAAGTAGTCGCAACACGACGATGGGTCACAATGACCCGAAGGTTCACAATGACCCGAAGGTAGCACAAGGGGTAAATTTGTGTGAGCTGTAACATGGCCCGTTGTCGTTGATGACTTGTTTTGGTATGCCATGTCTGGCGTTTCATTTTTTGGATGACGGTGGCTGTGGTGATGTTGTGCAGATGTTCAATTTCAAAGTACCTGCTGAGGTAGTCACATATGACAAGGTAGTTCTCAGAGTTCCAAGAGAATAAATCTGAATAAATCTACAGT
Source organism: Osmerus mordax (assembly GCF_038355195.1). NCBI lineage: Eukaryota > Metazoa > Chordata > Actinopteri > Osmeriformes > Osmeridae > Osmerus > Osmerus mordax. The sequence goes on along the minus strand of NC_090051.1, from coordinate 11,282,281 downwards.
CTGCCATGGATTATCTGGGATTGCCTGTGAAGGCATGGGCTCCTTTGTCACACCTCCCTACTGTTGCCTCTAACTGTTGACCCATGCCTGGCCAAAACATTATATCTCTTGCTCGGTGTTGCTTTTCTCCACCCCAATGTGTCCTGTATGTATGCGCTGTAGCATGTCTGCTCTGAGCTTGTGGATGATTATTTTCTCACCCTTTAGGAGGATGCCATCAGCCTCTGTGATCTCGTCATGGTGGTTACATTATTCACTGATTTGTGGGTGCCACTAATTCCTTGTGTCCGGCCAACCTGACCAAATGGCCTGTTTGAGGGTGGACAGCTGCTCGTCTTGACCTGTGGCGGCCTTGATATCCTCTAACCTGTCTGCGCTCACCGGAGCTGCGCTGATGACTGTGTGCACCTGGGTCTCCATAGCCTCAGTTAGTAGACTGTCCATGTCATTCATTGATTTTCTTGACAGCGTGTCGGCCACAAGGATCTCTTTGCCTGGTCTGTGGATGAGAGTTATGCTGAAGCGCGAGTATCATGCGCTGTAGATATGGTGGTGATATGGCTAGTGGCTTGCAGAGTATTGTCTCCAGTGGCTTGTGGTCTGATTCCACGGTTACATGTCGCCCATAGAGGTATTCGTGAAATCTCTTACAACCGTATAAAGAGATCCTAGCTGAGATCCGGGGATCTCAGCTAGGATTGAGGCCTGCCTCACAGACATCTCCGCCTGGATGACCGAGCACCACCTCCAGCTGAACCTCGCCAAAACAGAACTTCTCATCATCCCGGCTAAACCCTCCATCTCCCACGATCTCTCAATCACCCTGGGATCTGCGACGGTGACCCCTTCATCCTCTGCCATTGCTGCGGTCTCCCGGTCGTGTAGATTCACCCTCTACAACATCCGGAAGATCAGGAGATACCTGTCTGAGCACTCCACCCAGCTGCTAGTCCAAGCACTCGTCCTCTCCAAGTTGGACTATTGCAACTCTCTGCTCGCTGGTCTCCCAGCATGTGCAACCCGCCCTCTTCAGAGGATTCAGAACGCGGCGGCCCGCCTGGTCTACAATCTACCCAGACGCTCCCATGTTACCCCGCTCCTCATCTCTCTCCACTGGCTACCTATCATGGCCCGTATCAGATTCAAGACCCTGGTATTGACCTTCCGAGCAGTGAACGGGACTGCACCCGTCTACATCAAGTCTCTCCTGCAGCCTTACACCCCCACCCGCCACCTACGGTCTTCTTCAGACAACCGCCTGGTGGTCCCACCGCTCAAGACCGCCCGGTCCCAACACAAGCTCTTCTCCTGTCTGGCCCCCCAGTGGTGGAATCAACTCCCCACCTCCATCAGAGACACTGACTGTCTCTCCACCTTCAAGAAAAGGCTCAAGACGCACTTGTTCCGGGAGTACAACGGTACTTAGGAACGGTTCGCTTGACCCAATGTTAGTTTCCTCAAGGATCACAATGACTCTTGCTTAGAGACTTGTTGCTCTTGTGGTTAGTGGTAACTGATTTAAATTTTTGTTCTCGCTGTGATATATTGTTTTATTACTGTTGCTTGCTTTTTTTTCCACAGGTACACTTGCACTTATAGCTGTTCATGTTGTTTAATTGTAACTTGTTTAACTACATGCTCTTATGGTTCTTCCCTTTGGCACTTACTTTGGTTGTTCACAATGTGTGCTTCATGTTTTTGGCTACTCGCGATGTTTTTTGGCTATCTTGTTGTTATGATCAGTGACCTATGCACTTTGTAAAGCTCTCTCTTGGAAGTCGCTTTGGATAAAAGCGTCTGCTAAATGAATAAATGTAAATGTAATGTAAATAAAGCAGCATAAAGCTCCTTTTCAATTTGGCTGTAGTTTTGCTCCGCTTTGATGCGTATGCAACTGGTCTTCCTTCTTGCATGATATTTGCATCCAAGCCATTTTTCGACGCGTCAACCTGGAGGGTCACTTCCTTTTCGGAGTCAAAGTAGGCTAACACCGGCCCCGGTTCAGCTGTGATGGTCTCTTTCATGTGTTGAAACGCTCTCTCGTGTGCAGGGTTACATTTGAACTCTGTTTTTTGTCTTCAGAATCAGAATGGAATTTATTCGCCATGAAAGTTTGCACAGACAAGGAATTTGCTTTGGCAGGAAGGTGCATGCAATAAACATATAGGAACCTAAAATTTAAATATGTGGACTATCTATACTAAGGGTACATAAACTAGCAACTAAGTGGAATTAGAATTAAATAAAATATATAATAAGATAAAATATAAATTGCTGTAATTTACAATATAAAAATACAAATATTACAAAAAATACAAATGTACAAGCTACAATTTTGTAATGCAGTGCAAAATGCAGTGTGTTTTAAGCAGGAAGTCATTAGAGTCAGTGTGGACCCTTGGCCTTGTTGAAGAGGCCAACAGCGGAATGGAAGAAACTGTTTTTGTGGCGTGAGGTATTGGTCCTGATGGACCGCAGCCTTCTGCCAGAGGGGAGTGACTGAAACAGGGAGTGTCCAGGGTGGGAGGAGTCGGCCACAATCTTCCTCGCTCGCCTCAGGGTCCTCGAGGTGTGCAGGTCCTCGAGGGTAGGCAGATTGCAGCCAATCACCTTCTCAGCAGTGCAGATGATACGCTGCAACCTGTTCTTGTCCTTGGCAGTGCCAGCAGCGTACCAGATGGTGATAGAGGAGGTGAGGATGAACTCAATGATGGCTGAGTAGAAGTGCACCATCATTGTCTTTGGCAGGTTGAATTTATTCAGCTACCGAAGGAAGTACATCCTCTGTTGTGCTTTCTTGATGAGGGAGCCGATGTTCAGTTCCCACTTGAGGTCCTGGGAGAGGATAGTTCCCAGGAAACGGAAGGACTCCACAGTGTTGACTGGGGACAGGAAGTCTGTGATCCATCAGGCACGTTCAGCTTGGAGAGCTTGTCCTGAAGCAGGGTGGGGATGATGGTATTGAAGGCAGAGCTGAAGTCCACAAACAGGATCCTGGCATAGGATGCTGGGGAGTCCATGTGCTGTAGGGTGAAGTGGAGGGCCATGTTAACTGCATCGTCCACAGACCTGTTGGCTCTGTAGGCAAACTGCAGGGGGTCCAGTAGAGGGTCTGTGATGGATTTAAGGTGTACCAGCACCAGGCGCTCGAAAGACTTCATTACCACAGAGGTCAGGGCGACGGGTCTGTAGTCATTATGTCCTGTTGGCCTTGGCTTTTTGGGCACAGGGATGATGGTGGAGGACTTGAGACAGGCTGGCACATGGCATGTCTCAAGGGAGGTGTTAAAGATGTAGGTAAACACCAGAGACAGCTGGTCAGCGCAGTGCTTGAGGGTGGCTGGAGAGACAGAGTCTTGCCCAGCTGCTTTGCGGGGATTCTGCCTCTTGAAATTTCTGTTAACGTCACCCTCCTGAATGGAGAGAGTTTCACTGTAGAGGGGGGGAGGAGGGAGGCCTCCTGGGTGGGAAGGGGTAGTTCAGGACTGTCCAATTGTCTTTCAAATCTGCAGTAGAACTCATTCAGGTTGTTGGCCAGGCGGGAGTTGTTAGTGGAGTGGGGGGCTCTGGGCTTGAAGTTGGTTATCTGCCTGAGCCCTCTCCAGACAGAAGCAGTCGTTTGCAGAGAATTGGTGTTTTAGTCTCTCCGAGTACAGTCGTTTAGCCTCCCTCACCGCCTTGCTAAACATGTTCTTCAACTCCTTGAAACTGACTCTCTCCCCACTCCTAAACGCGGACTCTTTCGCTGACCTCAACCTTCTGAGTTTAGCTGTAAACCAGGGTTTGTCGTTGTTGTAGCTCACCCTGGTGTGTGTTGGTATACAGCAGTCCTCACAGAAGCTGATGTATGATGTCACAGCCTCTGTGAGCTCATCCAGACTATTGGTAGCAGTCATGAACATGTCCAAGCAGTGATCCAAGGTGTTTCCTTCACTGGTAGGGCATTTGATGAATTGTCTGTATTTGGGGAGTTCTTGAGTGAGATTGCCTTTGTTAAAGTCGCCTAGCACAATAAACAAGGAATCCGGATTTTCATGCTCCACACTCAGTATCTGGCTGGCGAGCACACGTTGAGCCTCGTTGACGCTAGCCTGTGGAGGCATGTAGACGCCAACCAGAATGAATGATGCAAACTCTCGTGGCGAGTAAAAAGATCTACAGTTAATAAAAAATTATTCCAGATCAGGAGAACAGTGCTGCAGAATCACTGTCACATCTTCACACCAGCCACTGTTAATGTAAAAACAAATACCACCGCCTTTCGTTTTGCCAGAGAGCACAGGGTCACGATCCGCTCTCAGCAGTTTGAAACCTGCTAGCTTTAGCGCAGAGTCTGGGATCAGTTCACTCAGCCATGTCTCCGTAAAGCACAAAACGGAAGATGAATGAAAGTCTCTGTTTTTCCACACCAGTAGCTGAAGTTCATCCAGTTTGTTGCTCAGTGTACGCACGTTGGAGAGAAATATCCCCGGTAACGCTGTGCGTGCCCGACGCCGACGGAGTCGCACCAGTGCACCGGCTCGTTTGCCTCTCCTACGACGCTTCACTGCTAGGACAAAGCCAAGGGTGGCTTTGACTATAATTCCCACTAATTCTGCCGCTGGAAGCAGAAAAGTGGGAAATAAATCCACAGGAGTTGTAGTCCTAATGTTTAGAAGTACTTCTAAACATTAGAACCCCAGAAAATCTTGGCAGAACACTGAATTGACAGACAAAACAAGACAAAAAAGAGCACACCTAATGAGGAGGCAGTCTTCATCTGTGCCATCTTGGTAGGGAGGAGTCTGACTGAGGGATGCACTCACCTCAGCCAGATTGGGAGCGAATCTTGCAAGGTATTTCATCATACCAAGAATTGTCTCCAGCAAACAAAAAACTCTGCATCCAGTTTTCACAACGGAAGTTGACCAGGCCTCTAGGGGGAGCGCTAAGTGGAACAGCTTGATTTTCGGCCCCATGGAGCGAAAGAGAGAGAGCATATGAGAAGTTTGGACCAACATTGAAGTAAAGAGGCGACATAAAAAGGGTATTTTTATTTTTACATGTGGCCCTCCTCTTTTACAGTTTTTCAAAAGAGCAACTTCGATTTTGGTCCCATTTCCAAAACAAACTTCTCATATGTCTCTCGCTCCGTGGGGCCGAAAATCAAGCTGTTCCATTTAGCGCTCCCCCTAGAGGCCTGGACAACTTCCGTTGTGAAAACTGGATTCAGCGTTTTTGGTTTGCGTGCTTTAGCTTTTGCAACACGTTTATGTATTTGCAGCGTTTTTGGTTTGCGTGCTTTCGTTTTTGCAACACGTTTATGTATTTGCAGCGTTTTTGGTTTGCGTGCTTTCGTTTTTGCAACGCGTTTGTGTATTTGGTTGTGTTGTGTGTATTTGCAGCGCGTTTGCTGAATGCTGCACATGTGTTGTCAAATTCAGGAAGATGTTTTCTTAATTTGCTTGTGTTTTGTCTATTTGCATGTGTTTTCTTAATTTGCAGCGCGTTTGCACGTCGGCCACCGTATAATCCTCATCTTCCTCAACAGCATGTACACCTCGGTGTTCTGTTTTACTTAGTAAAGAGTTTTTTTACATACTCTCGCAAAGTGGTTGAGTTTATGGCACTTTAAACTCTGTTTTCCCTTTGCTGGATATTCAGATGTTTTGTTGTGATGCCCTCCACATGCGCTGCATGCTTTGTAGATATGCTTTGTAGACTCTTGGCATAATTAGAGAGATCATGAGAAATTGCTTTTATGTCGTGCATAAGTGACAGAATAGATGATGTGGACGTTGAACAAGTGCTTCAGAGATGACAGAGAATTTCAATTGTGATCTGAGAAATATAGGTACCAAAGCCACTGAGGAGAACTGTCATCACTAGCTTTACCACGGGCACTGCACTATATCTATAATTCCAGAAATCTGTGTGTCACCGACATCATCGCAGGCACTGTGCCCTATCTACAATTCCAGGAATCTGTGTGTGTGTGCCACCAATTTTATCCTGGGCACTGTGCACTATCTAGTAATCTGTATTTGTGTGTTTCACTGGCTTCTTAATCACTGACTGCATCACGGGCACTGTGCACTGGTGTCAATCTAACAAGGCAGATCTTTGTGGTAACGTAGTTCCTGTAACACCTCCAGGATGTCTGTTTTCCAACATTTGTTTGATTGGCTCAGAGCTTAGACCAAGCGCATGCGGACAGCTGTTTTACCTGAGCACTGAACAACGCTGACAACAGTTCCGATATCAACCTGCTAAATACATAGACCTTTCTGGCATGCTATGAACAAAATTACTTTTCTTATGTGCAAAGGTAAGAAATGTGATTTGTATTTTCCAGGCATTTGAAACTGTCTTGACACATCCCTCCAAGCACACGTAGCCTACATTGTAATTAAAGAGTGCTGTGGAGGGGGAAAAATGAGCAGATGTTTACCTTTTTGTGGCCTGAGCTTCTTTCATGTGGGTGCTTTCACATCTTCCCGGAAACTCTGGGTTGCCAGGCAACATAGACATTACAACAACACAGTTTGCAATTATGGTTTGCCTCACGGACTCTCACACATTTTTAACTCAGCAACTACAGATAGTTAGTATATACCTGTACGTAGGTAGGTACAGTATGCATTTCGTAGCAAGAAAGAGTAGAGGGGTTTCTGGCCAGCGTTATAGTCTTTACATCCATAACATATTCATCCCCCAGGTATGAGGCCACCAACACAGCGGTTCCTCCGGCACAGGCCCACAGATTCACACCCAGCGCACTGGCAGGAAGTCAGACAGGATGTGAACGGGGTGAGCCATCCTCAGAGCCTGTTTGCCCTCCACTTGCTGAGAAGTCAGTCTATGTCACCGCTCCTTATCCATCACTCTCCCATAGAGATGGATGCGTTGGCGAAGGACACTCCTGGATAGCTGGAACTTGTCCAGATTAATTATACGATTTTTGCGGGGTGGGCGGGGCAGCAGCATTTCTTCCTCTGTCTGACAGGAGGGCCATAGCGGCGGTATATTTATCAGGGAATCGGAGACAACAGCAGTGGTGAATGATTTATTGAGGATAATTTCAGACCTCTACCTGCTGAATCTGTAAACAACATTGATCAATCTGGAACGGCCTTTACAAATGGCAGCCATTTGCAAAAATGACAGATCATTACAATCAGGGCACTGGCTACTAATATGGATCATGGCCTACAAGTAGACTCTGATAGATTCTCAGCAGCATTGATTTTCCATATGTTAGGAAGACAGAGAATGCACACACAGACACACACTCACTCACACACAGTGGTGAGGGTTAATGGCAGTGTGACAAAGATCATAAGCACGGATCGGGCGTTGAGGGAAAGGACACAACAACACTAACAAGGAGGCTCTGTGGACTCTGAATAAATTGTTTGAGTGGACATGGAAATGTCAACGTGTTTTATTGATTCACTTATTGCCTCAAGGTTGAGTGCCTCTGGCTCTTCAATGGCATGGTGTTTGATGGCAGCAGAGAATACGGAGGAGGTGAGCAGAGTTGTGTAGAAAGAGTAGCACTCCTTTTAGAGAGTGAAATTTGTCATTTTGAATAGGGTCCTGCAACTCTGTTATTGGAGAGCTACCCTCCTGTAGGTTTTCCCTCCAACTCTAGCTTGCATACTTAATTGTAATTATGAGGTAGTTGAGTGTTGAATCTGATACAACTGGGGTTGGAGCAAAAACCTACAGGGAGGCATGTCTCCAGAAATAGCTTTTGACCTCTGTTCTAGAATATGTATCTTTCCCTTTATGTGTAGGGGAAATGCAAGGTGTATGGAGGAAGATCTGGTTCAGTTCCTCTACCACCCAGACCGATGAGCTATGGTTGGCTTAAAACATGGAGGGGTGGAGGCTACAGAGAGGGCCCCCTCTGCCCTCCTGTGATTTTTAAGAGTGGTTCTCCCCTGATGCCTGTCATGATCATGGGAAAAACACTGGCAGCTGAGCTGTGCAAAATCAAATAGCTCTGACATGAAGACTTGTCGTTGAAGAGGGAAACACAAGCAATCAGCAGAGATGACTGAAGACAGATAAGACAGCTCTGAGAGGCTGGCAGTCACCTCTCACACACTGACCAGCCAGAGCCCTCCCAGACAGAGGGTCCTTCATCGAGACATGTCTGACCCTTACAAAGGAAGTTAATGAATGGTCCTTACAAACCTTTGAGAATATCAAAAAATTACTGGAGCGAGATCACACCCGTGTGTGCACACACACAGAGACAGTGAGTGCACACAAACACACACATGCAGAAAGGTTATTGTTATGCCCAGAAGACTGACCAGGCTTTTATCTGTGCTTTGTGCTTCAATTGAACCAGGAGAATCAGAGAGATACGTTTCTCTGGACACATAATCTCATTTTGGGAGGCTTGAAGAACACACACACACACTCAGAGCTAAATTGGCTGCCAGAAGGCTGGGTCTGTATCCTCCAGATCCAGATGAAGATAGAGGCGATGACGACAGCTCTGTCAATTTATACCCAATACCCCAGGACAGAGCGATCTCAGTCCTGCCCACTCCAATCCACAGCATCATTACAAAACTCAATATGAAGAGCAAGGAGGGAAATGGTCCAACAGGGCCCTGTCAAGGTCACAGCTTTGTGTTTTTTGTTATTGGGTGTGCTTTGCCTTCGGCAAGGGCACAACCTTTGTTCTCTCACATATATATTTATTAGTGTGTTTGCTGCAAGCAAAAACGCTATTGTTATTCTGCATACTTATTGTTGGAATGCTGCTTCAGCATTCCAAGTATTGTTCTTTGAATCTTTATTGTTGGAATGCTGCTTCAGCTATTAAACGGCTATTAAAACCGTTCAGCTATCATAAAATTCAGCAGTTTCAGGCCATGGGTGCTACGACTTTTCAGCTTTGTACCTCTTATGCTTGAATTAATATAAATCAATATTCATAATATTTTTAACATGGTTTTCCAATTGTTTTCTTTCAAATCCTCTCAAACTTCTTAAAACTTCTTCAACTTCCAAATCCTTCTTCTTCCTCAATCTTTCAGCTGGAGCCACCATTTAAACTTTATAATGTTGAGAAAATCCTAAACTATTTTTTTTAAATTCATCTTTTTGATATATATTCAACTTTTTTCTATATCACTGATTATGTTTCATTAGTTTTTCAAACCGTTTCTGAGATTTACATGGGTATGTAGAGAGCTAGAGTGAGGCATTGGAATGTTGCGCAAATTCAGAGTGACAGCAGAGAAACAGTTTTTTTTTTAAATAGCACTTTTGCCCTCACGGCCACAATATTAACTTTTCAAGCTTCATTTTGGATCAAAACGATGCCGTGCTTGTGCTGGTCGGACTCATATGGGTATGGAAACCCACAGTTATTTACTTTTTGCGTGAGGAGCCCGAGAGTGAGACAAAGTCTGTCTCAAGCCCCATAGAGACTAATGCAAATCTGGTGACAAAATCGTCAGAGAAAGCAAAAAGAACAAGATTTTAAAACTGCCGGTAGAGTCGTATTTCTGACCGCACAGACATATAAAGGACATCTCTGGTTTCGGCAGAGTCTTGGGTCTCGGAAAATATCCTTATTTTTTGGATTGGACGTATAGTTTTGCGTCTAGGTTAACTTGTTTGAGGTGTGGATTCTAGCTACATTTCTGTTATTCTTTACCCTCAGCGCGTTAGCAATCATAGCTGCACCATCACCGTGGCAACGACAGACACGCACCACTCAGTCTCACGCAGGTGATTGGTATAGACAAGTTTTTGAGCCGTTTCCGCTCTACTTCCTAAACTCCTCCCTTCGATGCAATCCACTTCCGTTCTGGCGGGCTGGGTTTGTTTTGCTAGCTAGCTCCGTTGTGCCGACAAAGCACTGATATCGCAGTGACAAAGAGGATATACAATTTACAACATGAAGAAAAGTGGTTCGGGAACGACGTGTTCGGTAGTTGGTTGCAAACACTCGAGAAAGCACCTGAACGAGTGGTTAGATAGAGTGCTACGACCACCAGTTTTAAAACCTCTAGCCTGTTAGTTATACTACAGTAGTATGCTTATTGTTTGTAGGCTATTCACTTTTTGTTGGTGTTACTTTGTCGTATAGTTGCAGTGGATTTAATAATTATACATTGATATGTGGATATAATAATTCAAACCTTTCAAAGTGCCAATACACACATCTGTAAAAGCCCGGCATGAGGTGTGTAGCCAACCGGTGCTTGTTTAAAGCAGTCATAACCGGGTTCATAGGAAGAATAGATAAGTAGGCACTTCAGGCAGTGACAAGCCACTTAAATAAGGATAACAGTGTACTGCCTGTCTTGTCCTTCTGAAGTTGTTAAATTGAATAGGCTGAACATCAACATGTAACATCAATAGCCTAGAAATTCCAAACGAATTAGCTTTCAATGTTATGTATGCCTAGGCTACTTGGACCGTGTCCTGGCAATAAATAAAGAACATTATGCTACATGTTTTTCCAGGATAACTGGCAAGACCATTGAATGTTCATGATGTTCCTGTGTGTTTATTCCTTTGACTGGGTACAACAACGCGATCAGTCAACCGACTATAAATGTTTTTAATGTAAGGCTACGAATTGATAGAACAACTTCTGTCTGATACGTGTGGCATCCTTTAGCCAAATAATTAGCCTACATTTTGCTGAGAGATTGAAGAGCTAGACAACAAATGTTCTAATGAATCACAGACTAAAGTCATCTTCTGACATTGCCTTTGCTCCATGTTAAAAGCTCCAAAATGATGGACTGGCAAAAGCTTTATAACTATAAATCTACTCTAAAATGTACTTAAAAGTATGGCGACGACGTTGCCAACTTATCCAGTAGTAAATGTCAAACGACAAGTATGTCAAAGTAGTAGAACCGTGATCCCAAGCTAGCATCGACATTGCTGTGTTTACACCGGCAGACGCTTTGCAAACCACTTCCGGCGGAAATGAAGTGCATTTGTGTAGAGTTACGGCGGCCCCCTGGGATTTGGCGCGTAAACTTGTCTATTAGCTGATTGGTGGAGTCACAAGACAGAGTTTGATAGTATTTCAACCTAATACAATTTACAAGAGGTGACTGCAGGTGCTGCAATATCTCTTTTACTACTATTGCTAATGGAACTGTTTTATTCTACTACGCCACTGAGTGCGTTTACTTGACCATGAGAAACCCGATTACTAGCAATTGTCGGTTTATGCCATACGATTACTCCGTTTACATGTGTAATTGGGTGTGCTTTGCCTTCGGCAAGGGCACAACCTTTGTTCTCTCACATATATATTATTATTATTCTTTTTGCCCCCCTAAAACTCAGTCAATATTTGGCCTACATAGACAAAGTAGGTGTCAAAAGTTTCGTCTTGGTAGCGATTGAGTTGCATCTATTGGAATTTACGTTCCGTTGCATGGTTTAGGCTGAAGTTAAGTTTTTGTGGCGAAAAGTGAAGCTAACGGTGGCTAATTTGCTAGCCACAGTCACTGACGTTACTTACGTCACTAACGTCACGAAAACACGCGTGACTACCTTTGGCAGAACATTCGTTTCGCATCTGTTAACTTGGGGGATAGCTAGGCTAACTATAGCTTTACTGCAAGGCAGCTGCAGAAACGCCACAAGAAAAGAGGCCAGGGTGATAACTATTTACTCATTTTACTTTGTGATATGACACACAATTGTGATGTGTAATGTACAATATAAGCTGATATTATTAAGGAAGTACATCTACTTTCGGAAACAGTAGTCTACTATTTCACTGAAGTATTAGCATCATGACATTAGCCTGTGTTGCCCGGGCAACACATACTACAGTGGTCTATGATGTAGCGTTATCTGTTTTCAATAGTTAAAATAAACTTTCCTCACATATACATTTTCGTTGTAGGATTTATTCTGACATTAGTAAACGATTTGTTGGTGAAATTACCATTACCTGTCGTTTCAAACCAGTGTAGCTCACTGCAACGCTGTAGCTTACGCGAGACACACTACAAAAACATCTACACTACACAGCTGTTTAGGAAGTTGAACAGCGACAGAACATGTTCGGCACTCTCCTTACTTAAATCAAAAGTCTATCTAACTACTAACCTGAACTTCATTGCCACAGCCTAAACGTTGTCAATCTGTTCATGAAAATAATTAATTTCAGCCTAAACCGTACAACGGAACGTTAAATCCAATTCAACCAACGCAATCGCTACCAAGACGAACACAGCAGTAGTCTAGTACTGTAACGTTGTAGTACAATTTACCGGGGCAGCCTTTCCACACAGGGCTATATCGCATTTTGCGTTGTTACTGACAATGATCGCTACCAGTGAGCTTTTTGAATGAGCGATTTTCCACTAAATAAATGTCAAGCTTATTTACGTTTTTGGGGGCATATTTTCAGTTAGCAGATGGTACTGTTTGAATCGCGATTCCATCTTCTACTGCCGGTAAAGTCGTAGAATAATCTTCAAAGGGGGTTCTTTATTAATGAATTAATGCAATATGAGTAGGCTAAATGCCTGAAAATATCACGAGAAGGGAAAACTTAAAAGGACGTTTAAATCATAGAGATTAGGTCCATTTTTACACCGGTCTGCCAAATGTATTCGTTTTGATTCAGCTATGAGGCTGCCTCTTGCAGGGGAAATGAGAAGACATCATATTTCATTCTACACTTCACTCGTATTTTGAGTTGTAAATGAGCAGCAAAAAAAAGATGCTTTTAAATCTATGTAATCTTTATAAATAATAAGTAGGCCCTATGCATTTTTATATAAAATATACAGAAATATCAGTTGTAAAAATGTCATTAAAAACGGACCCCTGTGCAAACGACGCAAGCAAGCACACCCTACAATTTCCCCAGAAATTGTACCCTCTCTAGTTATTATTGCTGCATAAAAAATTTAAGCGCTTTGTTTCAGGGACCACATCTGTAAAATTTTAACCAATCATTAGAGAGGAGGACAAATACAAAGAGGAAGAAGAGGTGGAGAAAAGGAAGAAAGCGTAGGAAGATGAGAAGGGGGAAGCGGGGGAGGAGGGAATTGGTGGCAAACTAAACAGGTTTGTTTATTAGAGCTAGTCCCATTCGATGTACTTGTCAGGAGAATTTTTCATGTAATTCAGATAAATGCCTTCCCAGTCCCTCCAATCTGCAGTTTTCATCTGGTTATCCACCATTTTCAGACTTCATCGTGGTCTATGAATGGAAAGACACAAAGACAAGTTAGAGTGTGAGAAATGGTTTACACACAAACAGCTGATATGAAGACTGGCATTGCAATTTAGAGGCTTTCCTGACCATTGACTAAAAAGGCCCACTAAGAATACTGCCAAATGGTTTTTGCTGACATTAGAGAAAACAATCTTCTATTTACTTTGATTTGTGAGAACCCATTTACCTGACAAACCATCTGTGCCAACTCGGATTACGTAATGACTCAATTCCTGCCATTCTCCTGTCCTGTAGGTAAATAAAGGTAGTAAATTATTATGGCCATGGATGTCATTATAGCAGGGTCTATGTTCCCCTCGGGTAGCAGACGTAAATGAGACAACTTTATCTCAATGGTTGCTGTTAACCTGAAGCGTTTGTCTTGGATCAAGTTGGAGAGAACAAAAGTGGAAGATAGCTCTGACATGTCCCTGCAGTTATTCCAGAGCTGTCAAGCCTTCAGACAAAGCTGATGGAAAACAACTAGAACTGGGAAAAAGGCTCAAAAAGTGTATTTCATTCGGCCACCCCAGCATCCCTTTTGTCCACTGTCCCTTATGTAGCCATATTTCATGGACAGGGGGATTTGAATCCAAAAGTGAGGACCCAGAGGAGTCACAGATTCACTGCAACCTGACTTCAAGCTCATTGTTTTACACTGCTTAGTGCACTGTAATGTATACACATATACACACACACAAGTAAGAGCTGAGAGAGAGCTTCATGTTCTATCCTGAATGAACACATTAGATTTTCTTAACTTGAGTTCTTGACTAACAGTACTACTAATCAATACATGGGTGTCCCAACCCTGAGAAGCTTTTTAGTGCGTATTCAGTCACTTCTGATTCAGTAATGTGTCTCGGACACAGTGGCTCAAGCAGCACTAACGATGGCCGCAGGAAGCTAAATCACATCCATTGATCTGAGGCCCTCATTGTTCCCAATAGTCACTAACAAATCATCTAGTTGCACAACAGCTATATACTTTACAGCGAGTTTTTATCCTGATGTTACGACTCCTACTCCTACCTGTAGGGTGTGTGTTGGTTTGTTTGTATGTCTTGTGTCTCTGTAGGTGTTCCTGTGACGGCGAAGACGGCGGAGTGCGCACCCCGACGTCGATGTTCCTGGAACTGGCGTGGCTGTGTCTGATCAGGCCAAATTAGGCACTGTCGTTGGATATAAATGTTCTGTGTTATGGCGTATGGAGGAGAGGAGGGAGTCGCGCTGGGCGACCGTTTGTCTACATGTGTTAACCTTGAAGGGGAAGGGAGATAGTGTAGAGACCCATGGGTATACTCCGCAGCACGTAGGTAACTCATGTTATATACAGTAGTTTAGGAGCGATTCCACCTGCAATCCTTTGTAACCTAATCCTTTGTAGAGTAGTCAGGTCAGAAATGAAATGTGAGCAGGTAGCTAGTGGTTTCCAACAGGGTCGGTTTGGTCCTTAGAATAGTGCACCTTGTCATACGTAACACTGAAGATATGATTGGATGGTTTCACAATGGGACATTTGATTGTCGACAGGAAAGTCCCTGTGACAATCTGTTGATGCTTGTGCCATTTAATAAACTATGAACTGATTTTCACAACTGCTTTGAGGTTAGGGTTAGCTGAGGGTGAACTAAAAATGGTTAATAGTTTAAGAATAATCAGTCAGTATATATTGAGCATTTACCGATCAACTACAGATCGACACTAAACAAAGTATTGCCAAAACATCTCTGTGCAACAGGATGAAACAGGAATATTCAGGTGTTGATCAGTTAAAGCCTGAAGGAGACTCAGAGTGTAATGCCTCATTCTTACCACTAGATGGCCCTCTTATGCTCTTAGGAGGCTGTTCATGCTGCTGCCATGCTTTAGCTCAATTCAGTTTTTCAAAATACAAAATAACAAAATAATCCTGCTATCAAACAGTCCTGCTAAATCTAAAGCAATTTATCACAATGTAAACATATTTAAACAGATACATATCTGTTCAGTATTCAATTCGGAATTAAACTGTGTTGTGTCTGGAGCTTCCACACTGAATCGAAAAAACAATTTGTGTAACAAGTCATTGTAGGCAGAAAGAAAGTGACAGTTTGCCCCATTGAAATATGACGCACTGTGAGAAAATTGCCCTCCTCCCACAATTT
Organism: Osmerus mordax; assembly: GCF_038355195.1. Lineage (NCBI taxonomy): Eukaryota > Metazoa > Chordata > Actinopteri > Osmeriformes > Osmeridae > Osmerus > Osmerus mordax. The sequence goes on along the minus strand of NC_090051.1, from coordinate 11,266,918 downwards.
TTTTTTGACAACATGAAAGCACAGCATGTTCTAGTCAATTGAGGAAGTGATTTTATTCAGCAGACCTTCTTGCACGCAATCATGAGTTATGTATCTACTAATAATAATAATAATAATTTGACAATGTAAACACCTTGAATGTACAACAGGCACTACACACCGTGTTAATGTTGCATGCAACAAACACGAGGGGAGCATGAAACAATATGAAGAAGAAAAAAGCCAGACCTGAATGTTATTTACGCTTTTATCATTACAACATAATCTCTCCACACTCTGATGGATGTTTCCCTGCCTGTATGTCTCATGAAATCCCCCCCCAGGATGAACAGTTTCTCTTTTTCCTTCTTACAAATTAGCCTTTGGGCACTCTGTCACGATTTTACAAGGAATCTTTTGTTTCTGTTGGCAGCGGCTAGGCTGGTGCCGTACGGAGAGACACGTGGGAGTACTCTGTGTCACTGGAGAGCAGGGCCATGTCGTAGCTTCAGGGTGAGCACGGATCTCTGCAGTGGAGCTGCGGCCATCTCTCTCCTGGATGTATGGGGCTGATAAAACAAGAAGGAGGGACAATTATTCTTCACAGGGAGGGAAACAGTAGAAAGCAGGGGAGGGAGCAGAATGGGTGGGGGAGGAGGAGGGGTGGCCATGGTCATGGCTTGCCTGGGGGGGGGGGGGGGGGGGGGGTGAGAGAGAGAGATGGCGTGCAGGTGGTGTTTGTGGCCAGCCCTCCTCTCTGAGATTCTGGTTCTCTGCTGACGCCCTGCTGACCTCGTGCCTCCACCCAGACCTCCTCTTCTTTCACTGCCGGTGTGTACGGCTTCATGTCTAAATCTCTCTGGTAACAAGACCCCACGAGCCCTCCACAGTCCTTTCACATGAGGATATTCAACCAGTAAGAGAGCTGAAGGAATGACGTCCCTGGTTGGTATTTGCTGTTGCATATAGTTGAAAGAGGCTTAGTGGAGAATGAATGGGAGAGCCCTTCATGGGAAACTCTACACTGTAAGAACGCTCGGACATCACTCAGTTGCACCAGGCCATCCGTTAATATGTTTCAAGAGCAGGCTGATATCCCACCTCCAGCCTCCACCCAGAGAGGTGACCTCCACATCAGCTGTGTTTGTTCTAATAAACACTCACCTTAGAGAAGGTCAAGTGGGTTCTGCTCAGAGGAGGGAAAGGATGGTGCTGTACATGGAGATAGAAGTCTAATTACAGTAAGAAGCGGATGAGGACCATCTGGTGGATTATGATTTTGTGATCCCAGACTTAGTGACTTTTGTCATCATATGAAGAGAGAAATATTTCATTATTGTCCAGGGAGGTTTCTTACATAACAACGGAATGAAACGTAGCAGAACTAAACAGACACAGACACACAGCAATTTGAAGGTCCCAAACGGCACAGACAGGATTATTTTTGACACAGGTCATAAAACAGACCACCCAGGGTTGATTCCCTGTTCCTGTTTTACCAGTCTTTATGTTTGTAGTCTCACTTTAGAAAGTAATTTTTTTTTTAATGACCGGATTCTAAAACACAATGATCAGTCCAAATGTTTCTGTAAAAGACTGTTGAAAGACCAGCTGGTGATGCACATGTTGTTTGTTTGAAAGTTAGCTGCACACACACTGTGTGTGTGTGTGAGTGTGTGTTTATGCATATGTGTGTGTTTATGAATATATGTGTGTGTGTGTCCACGTGTGTGTGGGTGCATGTGTGTGTGTTTGTAATACTAAGTGGAGGGGCATGAACCCAACATGGTTTGTAATTTTATAACACAACAGGCAAGTCTTGACCCTGATCTGTCTTTGTTAACCAATCAGAGGCATTAGAGTGTGACAGGGGCCACAGCATCTGAGCTTTACGAATCCTGGCTCTCATGTTCAATCCTTCACTCCTTCTGTGTGACACAAACAAGAAATGTTACTGCATCAAACATGTAACTAATTTACAGTAACACAGGGATGAAGATGGCACGTGGTAACTGCAGGGATCCTACTCAGAAAGAAACAGGCTCATTCAGTGATACAACTTTTTAATATTTAAAATGTATTCCTTTAAAAACATCCATACACATAATTTAAATGTAAAATTCTGCAAGTCTTTAAATGAAAGTGATTTGAACCCCATGAAGATAAAATAAAAAAGTGAGATTAGTGCTGCTCACTAAATTGAACATTTTGACTTATGGACTAGCATGACATTGTATGACTCTGACCGTTAACTTAAACCAAGATATCATCTGGATGTAATATCTCAAAGTTATGTAAAATACTTTGTAAAGGCTCATGTCCATGTTTGGATGGATTAGCTACACTGACACTGTCAAAGACAACTCTGTTGAAGCCGTTACTTCTGGGTCACTCCTAAGTCTCCTCAAAGAGCCAAAGACACCTGTGCTTGTTAGTGGCCCTAATGACTTGGTATCCTCTGAGCAAACACAGAGCCTACTTAAGAATCAGTCTGTTGTTCTTTTCAATCCAAAAGACCAGCTGTGAAAGTATTTTCATTATTTCTGCATGAATACACACGCCAGAAACACAGAAGGATAGTGCCACTTTTCCATCAACACGTTCAGACATTGAGTATAAAAAAAGCTAATGTTGATATTGTACACAACAGGCAGCTGAAAGCAACTCTGCACAGCTGGCAGCAACATACAGGACTTACTTGTGCTTTTTCTGCCCGGTGAGCAGCTAATGGTGCAGAGCAGACCCCAGCAGGTCGGCAGTGACCCCCAGCCACTGGGACCCTTTATGGGCAGATGTGCAGCCCAGCATTGCCCCCCCACCCCCCACCCCTCCAACAAAGACCCCAGCCAGGCTTCACTTGTAGCCTTTCAGAGGGGCTCATGTGGTCACCGCCCCCAGGACCACTGGTCCTTTGTGTGACAGGCCTTCTAGGCTGGGCTGAGCTGGGCTTAGCCAGGATTTGGATGTAGCCACTGCTGCCTGGGCACACTTCATACCCCATCCCCCAATTAGCCAAGGACCCCATCTGGCCAGAATAATACCCCTTTCACTCTAAGCACCAGGGGCTTCAAGTATATTTGAAGTGGGTGTTACTGTAAGCCGCGTGAGACAGTATTCATTCTAACTTTACAACGTGGGTAATTCTAGTTTAGCACACAAGCAAAACACAAAATGAGTTTTATGAATTACATGCATTTTCATTTTGGGCAAGATACAGTTACATCAAATGTATACAGCACATATTGCATCTTCCTTTCTACAGCCATAGCAAATGTGTAAAGGTCACACTTACTGTACTGTATATCACTATATGATGTTGTACTGTTGAGGTACAGTTGCTGCATGCTCATATATGTTTTACCTGTACATACTGGTAGCGCAGCTCCTTCACTCTTTCACCAATTATTTCGAATGGAACAGTGTATAGCTGCTTCATATTCATTTGGTGTCTTTTCAGCACCCTGTCAATGGTTGAGATGCTGACTGTTTGGATGTTTTCAAAGATGTTGTTGTCCTCTATAATGGCACTCTATCTCCCTTAGTCTTATGGCATTGTTTTCTACAACCATGGTGCAAATAGCCTCCTCCTGTTCAGGTGTGAAAAGGGGCCCTCTACCACCCCTGTGACGTTGTCTTTCAGTCCTATGTGGAAAAAATATAGTAATGCAAAACACAAAGTTGATTAAGATATCAACTTAAACTTAAACTTTTCTTTCTTAAAATGACCAAAAGTTTGATTTATTATATTCAACTCAGTTACAAAGGGGCCCTGCCCTCATTTTCTGCTCTGAGACAATATACTGCAGATGGCTCTTAGAAACATGATGAGAGACAACACAACCAGACTCCGACGCTTTATGAAAGCCTACCCCGTGGGCATTCAGAGCCCCTAATGAATCACTAGGAAGGGAAGGAAGGTGGAGGGGGAGGGAAGGAGGAGGGAGGAGGGAAGGAAGGAAAGAGGAGGGCGAAGCAAGGGAAGAGGGGGAGGTTAGGGCCAGGTGAGGTGGTGAGAGTGTGGGTGAGTCATTGCTGTGACGTGATCTGCCAGCAACCTCAGACACTGTCTGGTGAGTAACGACAGACAGACGGCACTGCTCAGGGTGTTTCAGGTCACATGTGCTGGTGGGAACAGTGGAGTTGAGACCAACTCCAAACAACTAAGAGAGACCTCATCTAAACTGATAAGAAACACACTCTGTTCAGGTATAAAGGACCAGCTCTGACGATTATGAGAGTGAGAAGTTCAGAACAAGTGAGACAGACACAACTTGGAGAGTGACTGCTGAAACCATGTTTTAGTACATAGTCTGACTAGGATGACATCACAGTCAGGTTTGTTCAGCTAAAGCCACAAAGTAGAGCATTTAAAGCCAGTGTATTACCACACACCATTTTACATAAGTATCTGACTACATTTCCATCCTATCACTCTGCTTTCAAAGTAGGTGACAGTTAAACCATATATTCAAACATATCGTTGAAATGTACAATACACTAAGATAGGAGAAGAGTCTTACCCACAATCTTCTCCTGTTAAAGTCACAGATGCCCCTGTTGATGTATGTCCATGTCACCTAATTTTGACACATAAAATCTAAAACCAGATGGAAGTTTCCCAGGGGGTGGGGCCCTGCTAATTAAATTAGTCTGAACACACATGCACATGCACACTCTCACACATGCACACACAAACACATATACACACACATGCACACGCACACATACATTTGCACACAGATAGACACACACGTCAGTCCTAGACATAAGTACCCTCAGACCTCCTCCCCCCACATCAGAGGGGCCTCAAGCCTGAGGTCAGGAGACCCCCCCCAGATGGAGGAGGCCCCATGATGGATCAGACAGTGATTTGATTTGGAGTGATAGTGAAAGCTGTTTTCCGTGCCATCCACTGGAGAGCTAAACAAAGATTGAGCGATGACCATCTTGAGGTTTTCACTGAGGACACTGGAAGGGTTCTCAGGAACAATCAGCTTTTGTACAAATAAGACATGAATAGTCTATTATTCAGGGGCAGAATAAAATAAGTTGTGGTCTGCATTTGGTCTGTGCCATCATGGACTATGCCGCCATTTTGGGAACCTATTCTTAGAAAAACAAGAACAATGTCAAGCACAAACATAATTTCTGTTTGTATGAAAGCTTGGAACTGCACTGGTATTTGTACAATAGCTTGAACCTACACTACCATATATACCATATAGATATGTCATAAAATAGACAAAGACAGTTTATCTTGATATGAGCTGAAGTGTGTAAAGTTACTGGTTCTCAAGGAGGGAAAAGATAACTAAAGCACCAGGCTCTTGTAGATATGCTGATGAGCCTGATATCCTGCAGTCTTTGTTGACTCTCTTGATAATAACACACTGTGCAAATTGCTGTGGCTCTTCCTGAAGAGGCCTCATATGGCCCTGAGCACCTCATAGTGCCTCGCTCCATGACAGATGTCAAACAACAAACCGTGAGTCCATGGTGCTCCCATGGTCTGTAAGCGTCAGTTAGTCTTGTTTTCTATGTTTTTCTTTCTTAACTCAGACTGTCTTCCTCATTTCACAATGGAAGGTTATTGTCACTGGTAGCCAGATTGAAACGTGATGCTGTGTGACTCATTGTGACTCATTACACTACTCATAAACACTGCATAAACAAACAAAAAGGTACACTGGAAAAAGAGTGCTGTATAGAATACATTTTAATGATTCAGAAACTTTTTTGTGATACTTTTTTGTCAACACTTTTGTGTAGAACTTGGCTTTTATACAGTACTCTATTACAGATACAGTTTTAGAAATCATTAGGAAAAGGCCCCGGGGAAGACCCAGGACACGCTGGGGGGACTATGTCTCTCGGCTGGCCTGGGAACGCCTCGGGGTCCCCCAGGAAGAGCTGGTGGAAGTGGCCGGGGAGAGGGAAGTCTGGGCCTCCCTGCTTAGGTTGCTGCCCCCACGACCCGACCCCCGGACAAGCGGCAGATGACGACGACGACGAGGATTCTTTGTGATCTGGAAAGTGTTGTATCTAGATGGTTCTTGACAATAATAGTTCCTCAGAGCAATCCACCAGTAAAGCATAATGGTACTGGTACATTGATCCAGCAACCTAACCTATCTACTTCCTGTTGGAAAACCATGGTCCCCTGATAAATAATCAAGAAGGTTGTGTGCAAGACACTGGTCAAGGAGCAGTAAAACTATATATTATTTACACCCAGGCCTTTGTGTATTTAAAGACACAATCCTCGCCATGTAACGGCTGCAGGCTTTGAAACAGGCAATATGTCATGTCAGTGAGAGGGATCTCCTAATGGCCTTTAGAAAAGAAGAGAATGCAATTGTGCCTCGAACTCTGGGAAAATAAACCTAAAGTCAGTAGAAAACAAAGGTCCTGAGGGCCACAGAGACGCTGTAGGATATGATCGTCAGAACAGAGAATATAAATGTAGTTTTACCACCAGTCTTTTCAACCATCATTCATACACATTTACATTACATTTTGTCATTTAGCAGATGCTCTTATCCAGAGCGACTTACAGTAAGTACAGGGACATTCCCCTGAGGCAAGTAGGGTGAAGTGCTTTGCCCAAGGACACAACATCATTTAGCACTGCCAGGAATCAAACCGGCAACCTTATTAATTGATCTGATAAATAGCCCGATTCCCTAACCGCTCAACCATCTGACTCCCTGACTCATCTGATACACTTCGGCAAAAAAATAGGTGACCTTTTTTGTTGAATCTGTAAGGCAAAACATGATGTATGTAAGTAATGATGGTTGTTGTTCCAACCCAAACAAGTAAACAAGTCATCATTCCTGTTGCCCCACCAGAGGAACCCGATGAGAGACAGCAATATAATTAGGAACACCGTTGCACGGTTTCACCTGGAGGAGCTATAAATTACAACTTACTGCCTGATAGACAAAGAAAAAGAGAGATGGAGAGAAAGAGAGACAGAGAGAGAGAGAAACACAGAGAGAGACAGAGACAGAGAGAGAAAGATAAAGACGGAGAAAAACAGGGAGAAAGAAAATGGAGAGCAAAGAAAAACAAGCCATTATAATGTCTGTTTTTACTCTCTGTGGCTCTATCAAAGGGGCTCCAGGAAAGAGAAACTAAAACAACTATTTGTTTTAAACTGGCTGCAGGCAGGGCCCCGTGCTGGTGTTGCCTTTCAGACTTCAAGACACCACATTCTCCATGTGGCATTGCCTACATTAATTCTCCAGGACTTTGTTCTCTTTGCAGTAAGGGTACCTGCCCTACATATACACCAAATAGTGGTGGTGACTGAAGAAATGTGTTCTGAAAGACGATTTCCTGAAACTGTACTGTTTTTACATCAAGTACTGATGAAGAAGTGTGTGTGTCAAATGGTCAGAAAAAAATTATAGGCTACATCTCCACGTATCTCCTTAAGCTTCCGTTTAAACTCTACTGCACTACCGGCCATGTGCCCTTACTCCGATCCTATCCATTGAATGCTCTCTGCCCCCTGCCCTTCAACCTCCCCCCAACATCAGATCAATAGTCTGACTGTATTGAGTGGTGCTGTCGATTAGTCCTAAAAGATTAAGTGCAAGAAGTCACCAATCTTTATGTGTGGAAGGGTCTCTTCTCTGGTCAGCATGTAGCTAAACACAAAGACTAATGGCTCTGTACCTGGATCGTTGTGATATGATCTAAGCCTTTTCTTACACTGTTATAAACGTGTAGTCAGAAACCATCTCTAGTACCTACTGTATATAATGTATATGGACTGTGTATATATATACACTGTATATATAAAATGTATGTATACATGTATAAACATTCATGTCGAATTGTGTTCATTAATCCATCAACTCGATATAGAAGACTTAGATTCACTGACACATACAAGTGAACATTTCAAATAGAAAACGCAACTTTCACTTACATTTACATTTATGCATTTAGCAGACGCTTTTATCCAAAGCGACTTCCATGAGAGAGCTTTACAAAAGTGCATAGGTCACTGATCATAACAACGAGATAGCCCCAACATTGCGAGCAGCCAAAACATGAAGCATACATTGTGAACAAACAAAAGGGAAAGGGAAGAACCATAAGAGCATGCAGTTAATGTGGTGCAGTTAATGAGGACATGTGCTTCTTCAAACCAACAGGTAGTGTGGATTTCATGACCATCACCCTTTAGGTCACCCTTAAACCCCCCCCCACACACACACACTCCACCCAGCCTTTCCAACCCCCACCCCAAAAAAACACCCAGCGCTGAGCCAGTCTGTAAACCTTATCTCCTGTCATCTGAACCATTGTACTTCTTATCAGGTCCGATCATCTCCGAGAAGGCAGTCAGTGTGTCTGCTGGGGCCTTCCTTCTCTTACTTGTCTTCCTTCTCCTCCTTTGGCCAGATGGGGCCCCTGCAACCAGCACAGGCTTGAAAGGGGGCTTGTGGTGATCTCTTTCATGGCCTTCTGCCGCATATAGGTACTGCAAAGAGATCTCCTGCTGCCCAGAGAGAATGGCCACTCAAGGGGAAATTTGCAGGGTATGGAGTGAGGAGTGGGGGTACTGTGGGGGTGTGAGGTTAGAGGGTGGATGAGAAGGAGGAGTAGGGTGGGAGTGTGGGGTTAAAGGGTGGAGGTGTTCTGAATTGAGACAGGTTTGATACATTGATACAAAATGTTGGGATTTTTATGCAACACAAAAAAGACTGACTATCAGCTGTTTTATCAACCCAAAGATTGCATGCATGTTTGAGTTCAACTGTGTGCAGTTGACTTCAATAAAAGGAAGTTTTCACAAAAGGAGTTCTTGGCGCTTTTTTCTGAATGTGTGCTGGGGCTGTTGCAGTAAAAACCACAATTTAGACGTTAGAGACATAGGAAAGGGAACCGGAGTTGCATTTATCATGGACGCAAAGAAACACCCTTCCTACACAACACTACCCCACATTTACCAACCCTTGTGTGGCTTTCTCTGGATCAAAGCCAATTTTATATAAGTTGCCTCCTTCCACACACACACACACAAGTACACACACACAGGCAAAGAGACCCACATCCAAACGCATACGTATACACAATTACACACACGCACACACATGCAGACTCACATATACACCCATAGACATAGACACACTTGTGCAAACAGACCCACATGCAAACAGATGCGAGCACACACACATATGCACACAAAACAAAAAGACTGCGGGCTATGTCACCTATTTCGTTGTCATTGGCTCATTCGCTTTTTAAAATTTGATAGGGTGAACCTGTATCAGGACACGCGACAGCAGCACTGGTGTCATCAACAAAGAGCTGTTTAAAACCACCCACTTCCTGTTTTCACCTACAGTAGAAAGTCGTCGGTGCTCACAGTATTCACCTGTGTTTGTGTTCCTTTGGGAACGTATTGGCCATCTGCTCGACTGCCCTATTACAGTGTGTAAGCATTATGTACATAAACTATAGAAAGGTGTGTTTACAGGAATCACAACTAGTACTTGCCAAGTGTGCTGCAATTTGAGTAATATCACAACAATATGAATACTCTATATTACTAAACTAAGGGCTTATCTGAATGTTAGCAGGTGGATTCCAACTGAGAAAAAATCCATTGGGGAACTGTAAGTACAGATTTGATATTGAATCACACGGCACACTACAAACATCGTTCTCTCCATCAAGTATGTCTCCACACGCCTGCCAGGCCTGAGATACACAGAGCTAGAGCCTCATAGTCAACTCCAAGAACAGGTGGTGAAACCAAAACTTCTTTTTTTGTTCCGACAAGTTTGGGTGGCATTCCTCTCCACAGAAACCTGACACAAATAAGCTGATGTCCACAATGCAGTCCCGATGAAGCTCAGCCTTTGTTGTTGCTGTGAAATAGAACTCAAGTCTAGCCATTTACGTATATTTAGAAGCACATAAAAAATATATATATTGTCTTTCAACATTTATAGTTGTAAAACACTTTTCCACATTAGCTTCAGGGAGCTAGACATAACATGGATCCCATATACATTAGAGTATATCAGATACCACACCTGTGGCAGTTCTTGTTTATTTGCAAAGCCATCTTGAGTCTAAGCTCAACACTGCAAAGTCTTCAAACTGTAAGACATAGTCACTGTTAGTGATTAAGACACTGAAGTCACGTGGTCTATCATAAAAAGCTGATCACTGGATGGTGTGGAGCCAGGTCAGGGGTAGAGCTTTCATGAAGACAAGATGTTCGTCCTTCTACTGGGTAGGAAGTTTCTGAAGGTGCTGTGCCTAGATAAGAAACAAACCTTTGTCCTAAAAGCTTTCTTTAAACACTAAAAACACATTTAAACACGTATTTCGGAAGCTTCTTTCTAAAAATGTATGTTTGTAGGATGGATATGGTCATTATGACATTTCAGCATGCCACTTTCATGAGGGGTTATATTTTAACACTGAAAAACACAAATTATAAGGAATGGATAACGTGAATGTTTTTATGATTGATTTCATTTATCACAACTGTTCACATTGTGAAAGACAGAAATCAGTAGATCTCTGTCTTTTTATTTCTGTCTTCATCTCTCTCTTTCTTTCTCTCTCTCTTCTCTCTCAACCTAGCAGTTTCCCAGCCTGTTGCCCCCCCTCACACACACACCACACATATGCATACACTCTCACACACACACACACACACACACACACACACACACACACACACACACACACACACACACACACACACACACAACCACACACGGACACCAATGCCTCCAAAGACTTTAAAGACCATATAGAGATGGAGAATAGAAGAACCAAGATAGTCCTCCTCACTGATCGCTCTGATGTCAAAACATTTTCTAGTGTGAACTCTGGCAATATCAGCACACCGTAAACATGTTGGAACAAACAGATTCTGATCTTTATTAATCATGTTAGAAATATGCACTCAAAAAGGTATACTGTTGAATATTTTCTACAGGCCTCCAAGGGGTTGTGATCTTAAATTACATGGTGGCAGAGATGAGGATTGGTGGAATTACTGAGATTTATAGGCATCTCCTGGTTTGATTATGACAGTGAAAATTTGGATACGCATCAGAGTGAACACAAACAATCTATTACGTAACTCAGATCTAAGGATCGGGTGTTAGGCTTTGCTAAATCATCCTGCCAGACAAAAGGAAGACTAATTTTTAAGGAAAATTGGAAGACATTTCACAAATATTCATTTAGTCGTTGAGAACATATGGTTCATAATAGATTTTGGACTTGAGCACGCATTCCTTTTTGAACAGAGTATATAATTATACATCTTGATTATAAAAAGTTATAGAATTACCTGGCAATCCTTGTTCACAAGAAGGAGATTAAAGCCCTATAGGATGAGCTTCCTAAAACCCTATATTTGTGCAAGAGTCATCACAAATATATAAATAAATAAGGGTTATAAAAAAAGGTTACGGTGATATTTGAGTGCATGAATAATTATGAAAATGCTCCTATGCTGACTTGCTGTGGGCCATAGATGAGTTGGGACTGGAAGCCTGGCATTGTCGACTGATAAAAACACAAACTATTCCTTGGCACTAACCTCTGAAATACTGCCAGAACTCTGCACTTCTGGTCCTAGATATTCTGCTCTACTGTCAACATGCACTATTTGTATGTAAGCTCTAAAGTATCTAAATGATAAAATGTCAAATGGAATGGAATGACTGAGTACTAAAATGCTCAGTACATTCTTCCCCTCATTTCACAGGCATTGTCAACTTCATTTTAATACCCATTCTTGACTGAAGAGCCCTCTTACGAGAGTTCACACATCCGATCTGTATTGTAAGTGGCTGCACAGACCTTTTGTGTTCCGTTTGCTCCTTTCAGTCTTGCAAAGCTGTCCTCAAGTGACCTACTGACGAAGCAAAACAAGTATAAGTCAACATAATGGACATATGTTCCCAGAAGTACTGTTTATGGATGAGAACAATAAAGATGATACTGGATTTCAAGTGAATTGTGTAAACAACTGATAGGCTGAAATGCATAGATTATCATTGTAGATACAGTGGCCTCTTCCGCTGTGTCCCAATGGCTTGTTAGCTTCTGTAAAACCATTAGCAAATAAGCCAGAACCACAGGCTTGATTGTAACAAAGGACAAGGCGCTGGAGGAATCCACTCAGGACAGAGTTAACCGAATGAAGACAGAAAAATATGTTGAAACTTGCAGAGAAGGAGCTGGGAGGGTCTAGACCTACTCACGTTATTTTTCACCATCATTCAAGATGTCTGAAGTACGAACATAAAAAAGTATTTGAACTGCATTTTGGCCCATACCCAGTAGAGGAGGTATTCGACCAGTGTCAGACAGCCGTGGCTGTTGTAACATAAACCTCCCACAGACGTGACTCAGAATAGGGTTGTAAGAGTCTCCAGAGTTGAGAAAATGCTTGTGTTCAGGGGTGAGAGCCTTCTTTCAGGTGATCAACTCACAGCTTCACACATCAAAGACATTAAAGCACTGAGTGATATCAGAGACATAGCCCAGTCAGCAGAAGGACCACACATCCACCTATTCTAGGGAGTCAGGTGGCTGAGCGGTGAGGGAGTCGGACTAGTAAGCCGAAGGTTGCCAGTTCGATTCCCGGTCATGCAAACTGACGTTGTGTCCTTGGGCAACTTCACCCTACTTGCCTCGGGGGAATGTCCCTGTACTTACTGTAAGTTGCTCTGGATAAGAGCGTCTGCTAAATGACTAAATGTAAATGTATTCCCATACAGTGGGTATTCTCCCTCCACACAGGCCTCCTCCAGCTTCTCCCCAGGAGTACAGACCTCAGCAGATACAGAACCGAGACAATGAGAGATTAGATGCTTACTTCTGAGTAACCACTTTCATTGATAAGGACTAATCACATTTATTTTATTTGATCAATGCTGGATGATTGTATGCAGATAATAAGACAACTATTTTTCTGATGTTTATCATCATCCTTGGCATGTTTTGTGAAAGATTAGCATGTGTTGTCATGAAAGCTGGCTTCAATGCCATCTGCTCTGGTTAAGACAAATAATCTAATTGGTTGGTCTGTGCTTTGAAATCCCTTTCTGTACATAAGTGAACTGGTGATGTGAATTGATTTACTCAATCAATTGTTTCTCATATTTCAAAGGAGTAAAACAACAACCACTGTAGCCACACCATAGCTATTTAGTTACAGAGTAACCCTTATTTTCTCTCTTAGAATCACAGTAAAGAGGGTGGAGAGTTGTGTGTGACCTACTCTTGTCATCGCCCATAAACCTTACAGGGTATAACTTGGATCTGGGATGATGAGAACAGCGTGTTTGACGGAGAGTGAGGTGGGGGTTGAGAGGCTATTCAAGTGAAGTAGAGAGGGATACAGAGATGAGAGAGCGAACACGAGGGAGTGGGGTCAGTTAGCACTCTTGAGAGGGTAGACATAACAGTACTTAGAAAAGTGACAGGTTGTGGAGAGATTTGAGGTTAGGCTGGGGTGTTCATCAATGACCACCCCCAGTTTAAAAGGTATGAATAACCGTTTACCATTACACAGAGAGAGTAATGCACACGGGAGACCCAAGAGACCTATCAAGCCACCCCTCATTGCGCCATGCGTAAAAGTAGGTTCTTACAAGACGGGGAGCTTGACAACTGAAACATTCAAACTGTTATATCGCTGAAATGTCACATGCTTTTCTGCTTGTCACAAGACAACGACATGGTCCCCTGCTTTTCTTTTATAGCCTACCCTTTTGGAACATTTTGGAGCATGGTGTCACACTCAACAACGGCGACTCCTCCTTCGAGAGGGAGGGGTCTGGACAGACACGGTTTAAAAAGTCTCGTGCTCTTTGGTGGTAACTGAGTTTACAAGAAGACTGTAGCTCACAGACGTCAGCAAAGACAAACACTTCGGTGATCAAAATGGCATACTACGAAGGGGTGAGTGTCAATGTAAAATAGGGATTTATTTCCATCACGTAGGCTAATGTGGGATCCATGGGCAATTATAATAACGTACAGACTAGGCATTTCTACATAGTATTCTTACATCTCAGTTTCATGATATTTTCCATGATTTGCAATGGATAATGTTTACCTAGGCTATGTATGAGCAACAGGCTGAAGTTTCACAAATGGAAAATTGTGTTAATAACTAATCTAATTATTTTTTACTTCTTATATTCTGCCAGAGCATTATTTTCGATTCAGACAACAGCTCTGAGGAGTCCGGGGATTTTGATGTTGACTTTCAGGGGCCGTGTGAAAGAGCGCCTAACCACGATTTTCACAAGATCTTCCTACCAACAGTTTATGGAATTATCTTCATTTTGGGAATTTTCGGCAATGGACTAGTTGTCATCGTAATGGGCTTCCAGAAAAAATGCAAAACTTCGATGACGGACAAGTACAGGCTTCATCTTTCCGTAGCCGACCTCATGTTCGTCCTCACGCTACCCTTTTGGGCGGTGGATGCGGCCAGCAGTTGGTACTTCGGCGGTTTTCTCTGCAAAGCCGTGCACATGATCTACACTGTCAACCTGTACAGTAGCGTGCTGATACTGGCCTTCATCAGTCTGGATCGATACCTGGCAGTAGTGCGCGCCACGGCCACCAACAGCCAGGCAACGAGAAAGCTCCTGGCAGGCAAGGTGATATATGTCTGTGTTTGGCTCCCTGCTGCTATACTCACAGTGCCAGATCTGGTGTTTGCAAGTAGCTTCCAAGTTGAGCTGGACATGGGAGGCTCCAGACTGATCTGCCAGCGCATTTACCCACTGGAGAATAATCACATCTGGGTGGCCGCGTTCCGCTTTCAGCACATTCTGGTGGGCTTCGTCCTGCCTGGCCTAGTTATTCTCACCTGCTACTGCATCATCATTTCCAAGCTGTCCCAGGGCTCCAAGGGCCAGGCGTTGAAGAGGAAGGCCCTGAAGACCACCGTAATCCTGATCCTATGCTTCTTCTGCTGCTGGCTGCCGTACTGTGCTGGCATCTTCGTGGACACCCTCATGAACCTGGAGGAGATCCCCCACAGCTGTGCCCTGGAGCAGGGGGTCATGAAGTGGATTTCCATCACAGAGGTTCTGGCTTACTTTCACTGCTGTCTCAACCCCATTCTCTACGCTTTCCTCGGTGTCAAATTCAAGAAATCTGCGAGGAACGCACTGAGTATTAGCAGCAGATCCAGCCATAAGATGCTGACTAAAAAACGTGGACCGATCTCTTCTGTATCTACTGAGTCAGAGTCCTCCAGTGTCCACTACAGTTAATGGGCAGTCTCTCACTGTGCCTGGGGTCACTTCTCAGGATAAAAAAAGCTTTATTTGTAAACTACATTTTCTACACTTTTTATACATTTTTGTATTGTTTTATATACATTTATACTTGAGTGAGTCTTTTGAGCTTTTTTTTTTGTTTGTTTAAAAGCCCTCTTGTGTTCTAAAGCAGATTGAATGTTTGGGCAGTGCCCAAGGTCCATTTAAAGTGCATTGACTGGTCAACTGTATATATTTAGTCATTTATTTAGCAGACGCTCTTATCCAGAGTGTATACTGTACATAGCATAGACACACCATTTTCTGCTGCAGATGATAACGGTTGCACTGTTTCATTGAGGTGGGGCATGCAATACTTCTTAGTTTCTTTACAAGGATGGGAGCTTAGCTGTTTAACTATTTACAAACTGTAAATAGTTGTTTGTGCTCGCACTTAAGTTGTGTGATTATTGAAAGTTATTATTTATTGCTGTAGCTCACACTGAACCATTTTCTAAGTATTGTAATTACATTTTTTTATGTTGCGTTTCTTTTTAAAGTTGTTTCTATGTTGTTTTGAAATAAATTCTTCTTGAATATCACTTTGAAATACATGTGTGGTGTTCACTTCTCTACAACATTTTATTCTAATTTATTTTAATTATTTTAATCTTTCTGACTGAGTGTCCTCAGGGGTGGGGGGTGGTCTGAGATGGTGGAGGAGGTGTGTCTGATCTGACTATGGTTGAAGAGAGAGAAGACTTACCACTGAGGCACTGTAATTGCAAGAACATCTGTGCACTTTTACATCTTGAGCAGCCATGACACTAAAGCTCAAAGGTTGAGTTTGACTGAGTATCCATATGGCCTCTTGACAAAGAAAATTATGCAGGTTTAGTTTGCAACTATTTTCTTGACACTAGACGGCCCCTATTACGTAATCCGTGTCATATAGTGTGTTGTATAATGGGTTCACAAACCATCTCAGAAACATCTTGAGTTGATTAAATCCACTCTCAAATTTTGTTCAGACCCTTATTTTAATATTGACCATTTGTAAAAAATGTTTAACCATGTTAAAGAAATAGGTTATGTTCTCAAACTCAAACTAATTTTAAGGGTTTGAAAATACTTTTTGTGTGCTGTAGAAGGTCTGACAATGCATTGGAATTCTTCTCCATACACATTTCTCCTTGATGCATGATGTTTGGTCTTAAAGAGTGATGAGTTGTTGAAAACAGACATATTACTTATTCTCGTGTTGTGGCTGTTTTATCTGTGATACATATGGTAATCCCATCCGATGATGAAAGAGCCGCGCTCATGTTGGAGCAGTGAGGAAGCCAGAGCAGCAACAAAGATGTCATGATGACTTCACTTCACTCCAACAGAATTCAAGGAACAATTTCCATTTCTTTTCATGTTAAAAGGTGCTAAGTGCTAGAAGTTGATGGTCATTTTCTCCTGGTCCTGGTTTCACAGCTTGCTCCCAATAAAACAGGAAGAAATGAGAGGTGCTTTTTCAGTTGGAAATGTTGTGGAATGGTTCAGCTATTAGCATGAGAACTCAGATGCATGTTCAGCATAAGCAGAGCTGTGCCATTTACACGCCACTGAGTTCGGCTGAACCCTCCACTTTCTTCTTCTTTAATTGCCACTTGAAATCGTTCTGATGGTAAGAAACATTTCAAGACACTCCATCACCACTGCCACGGTCAAAACAGTTGTCACTAAAGATCAAAGATAACTGTTTTGAAATCTATCTAAGTGTTGGGGGTGTGAGAGGGAATTTTATCTGATCACATAGAGGTGTGTAGGTACTGTATACCTACATGTATGTTTGTAAGGTGGTGCATAAGCAATAGCAGGATAGAATCGCATAGAAAGCCTCCAACATTGAATATATTTTATACCTGTTTTCTATCTAGCAAACACTATTCACATGTAAATAATGAAATTATTATATATTCTGTTCTATTTAAAATGTCAGTATTTGTTTTGCTCTCAAAACAATTACTTTGAAACAGTTTTGCTTCAATAGTTTTACATGTATTTGTCATTGTTTATGTCCTCTAACTCATTCAATTGGACAGGATAAAAGCCAAAGCTGTTGATGGACACTAAATAGTCTTAACCTGGGGTTTATCGAAAATGTGCATTCGCAATCTGAGAAGTTTCAATAGAAAACAGATATATAAATATAAGTTTTCCTGTGAGAATTACTGTGGATAAAAGGTCTTGTTAAATCATATATCACATTTATAAACTTAACTTATAAGGATATATTTTGAAAAGTAGGTTAAGGTCAAATAAATGGCATGGTTCCTCCGAGGCATCAGCTTGTTATTAACGGTGACATTGTTTTGGTTGGGAAGTGGGCAGCAGGATGACTGCTTCCTGCATCAGGAGCTCCTGTGGTCAACCACCTGTGAAACTACTTAATGCCCCTGACTATATTCAACCCCACTGAGTTTGGTCAAAAGGCCATACGTTGCATTTAAAGTGCTTTTACAGAGGAGTCGTTGAGTGGCAATGGGCATAAAAGTAGAAAGAAAGTATTATGATGGTATGTTGAAATTCAGTTGAATGATAAAAGAGCAATGCTCAAGTTGGAAAAACAGAGGAAGCAAACCACAATGGATACCATGTTCAATGAAGATGTTACATTGTTGGTAAAGGGCCCTTATTTAAATACCAAGACAAACTACACATCAATGGAACACCAATTCACTTTATTTATTTTTTCCCCCCAACACCATTCTTCTACCAAAATAAGTGAACATAAGTGCTCGGATAATACTATCTCAATTTTACAATACCATAAACGTGTAGTGCTTATGAAGGCATAAACAGTTTTGTTGTTTTCTGTCAAAACTGTAAAGAGCGGAACCTTGGTCTCGGAACACATTTCGACTCGGATCCCCTTCGTATTCCTTTTCCTGTGTAGCAGGAAAATCGGTATTTCCTTCCCTTTCTCGCATGCAAGCTTAGTAACAGCTGATGTGATTCTTAGAAACCGTCTTTGCTAGATAAACCTGTTTTCTGTTTCTACATCAACCTCTGAGAAGGACATACGTTGTCATGACTAAAGACGGAGTTCAAGGGTAAGAAGAATTTGTTATAGTAATCCATAATTAATTTCTTAACGTTTCGCAGTGGCTAGCCCGAAAGTTGCGCTAGTACTAGCTACCAAGTAGCTACCAAGACAGCCAAACTTGCTTCTTATTGCATCATCTGGACCTTACAGTTCTCCCATAAAATTACATAAGTGACATGTTAGCAAGCTAAATGCAACCTACTGTCAAAGTGCAAATAACTGCATGTAACAATCTGTGGTAAGTTAATTACATGAACATTGCAATTTCACTAGCTCAAAGTTTGGGAGGGTCAGATGGAGGGTCTCGGGAGGGTCAGATGGCTGAGCGGTTAGGAAGTCGGGCTGTTAATGAAAATGTTTTTGGTTCGATTCCCGGCCGTGCAAAATGATATTGTGTCCTTGGGCAAGGCACTTCACCCTACTTGCCTCGGGGAGAATCTCCCTGTTCTTACTGTAAGTCGCTCTGGATAAGAGCGTCTGCTAAATGACTAAATCTAATGTAATGTAGATGTCAAACCAGTTAGACAGTAAATGGTAAATGGACTGCATTTACCGTATTTCTTCGAATGAAAGCCGCCCTCGAATAAACGCTGCACCAAAACAATCTGAAAACGGTTATTTAATTGGTTAAATTCAACCCCAGTAGGCTATTTATTACAATGTACATAACTTTCTGCACAGCTTTCTGTTTAAAAGCCAACATGTATGCGATGACGTAGTGCCGCTGTGAGTAGCAGCTGTGGACGGGAGGTGCAAACGCAGACATATGTAAATATTCTAAATTTACCCGGGCTAGTGTGGACGGGGCCTTAGCAGCTCTTCGTTTTTCTACTGTTTTCTCAACTTTTTCTTTACTTTATTTTTGTTCTATTGTGATGAGTTTGTTTATATTGGGATAGTGTACTGATCTACCTACAGGTGAATAGTTTTTTCGTGGTCTTACTGGCCAGTTGAACCTGTTTTTTGAAACCAGCCAGAGCAGCGGACACTACCGGCATTATTTGATTGAGTTTGTTTGGATGGCTGAGTTGGTTGCCATGGCGCGGCGACTGGCAGTCTGTTTTGGCAGCTCTGTCGAGCTAGGTGGACGATAATGGGACCCCTTAGCTTATGCTATACATTTAGTCATTTAGCAGACGGTCTTATCCAGAGCGACTTACAGTAAGTACAGGGACATTCTCCCCGAGGCAAGTAGGGTGAAGTGCCTTGCCCATGGACACATCATTTTGCACGGCCGGGAATCGAACCGGCAACCTTCTGATTACTAGCCCGCTTCCCTAACCGCTCAGCCACCTGACTCAGCCACCTGACTCCCTACCAATATACAGTGGGCATGCCCTGTGGCACTACGAGGGATTGCTAAACTGGCAATAAAGCGCCCTATCCAACGGAGCTTCGAGAGCTGTTCCATGGTTGCGGAGCTGGAGCTAAGCGGAGGGCTATGCTGGCAACGCGGAGGATGAGATACAGGCTGGACAAGCTGGTCAGGAAGGCGGTGACTGTGGTGGAGATATGGATGCGGGACAAGCTCTTGGCCATCATGGGCAATGTCAAGCATCCCCTCCACCCTCCACCTCGGCTGCTGGACTGTCCTGGCAGGACAGTCCAGCAGCCTCCGTAGCAGGCGGCTCAACACCCTACGTTCTCGGACTGAGCGTCTTGGGAGGTCCTTTGTACCAGCTGTCATGGGACTAACTATACGATTCCACACTGTTTTGTTTGCACTGTAGCTACATCTTGTCTGCTCTATGTATGACCTTATTGTTTTGTATTGTCTGTTTGTATTGTATCGTGTTGTCTGTACATGTTGTCTGCAATTATTGTTAATATGGGAGCTGTGAGAGATACCTGAATTTCCCCACGGGATTAATAAAGTATCTATCTATCTATGAACGTTTAGGCATGCTGCTTCAGATTTTTACACAATGTAGAACACTTGTATTTGAGACAGTTGTATTACCAACGCACACCTAATTGATAGCCAATGAGAAAGGGAGTTGCCGCACTCATAGACAAACAAACAATAGACAAGGAGGTCAGCGGTAGTAGCCTAAATGAAACCTGCATTTTTAGCTGCATGATTCATTTGTCACAATGCCAGCAACGAAGTTGTCTATGGCTGCAATGCAGCTACAATTCACGAAATCTCTCTTACTAATTAAACGCCGCCCTCGAATAAACGGCGCACCAAAAATGAACGTTATTTAATAAACGCTGCGGCGTTTATTCGAAGAAATACGGTATATAGCGCTTTTCTACCTTAGCGGCACTCAAAGCGCTTTACAATGTTTGCCTCTCATTCACCCATTCATACTCACACATACCGACGGCAGCGAGCTACCATGCAAGGCGCCGGCCTGCCCATCGGGAGCAACTTGGGGTCAGAGTCTTGCTCAAGGATACTTCGGCACATGACCAAGTCGGGGATCGAACCGCCAACCTTGCAATTAACAGACAACCCTCTCTACCCCCTGAGCCACAGCCGCCCCTCAATAACTGTCTCAGTAGGTACTGAGGTAGTGTAGTTAGCTGCTTAGTTAACCTATGGGCTCAAAACGGGGCCAAAAGTATTGCAAATGCGTATAGAACGATCCACAAATGTAAAACGTGTTCCACAAATGTAAAACGTGTTCCACAAATGTAAAACATGTTCCGCAAATGTAAATTGCTTTCCACAAATGTAAATCAAGATCCACAAATGTGATTAACTGTCCACAATCACATTTTGATTTGCCTTTTGAGTTTTTTTTCTAACAACATATTTGCAAGACATTTTCAAGGGGATTGCGTAAAATTGGTGCCATAAAGCTTCGCAAATAGGGCCATAAAAAGCTGAACTTAGATCATGTGACTTTTGACACCGATTTGACGCACGTGACTTTTGGCACCGATTTTACGCTAGTCAAAACGGGGCCAAAAGTATTGCGAATGCGTATCACGATCCACAAATGTAAAACGCGATCCACAAATGTAAAACGTGATGCCATATTTCAGAATTGTCTACGGGAAAGGACGAACATATTAACGTGGAAGTCAATGTGCAACCCTAGGCGTCCAAAAACGACAGAAAAGGTGCCCCCCGGCTCACCCCAACTCAATATTTGACGAGTTGGGATGAGACTGGGTTGGTTTAAACAATGCTCAATTGGTACTAAGGGGCACAAGTGTGCCAAGAAAATATCCCCCACACCATGACACCACCACCACCAGCCTGAACCGTTGATACAAGTGAGGATGGATCCATGCTTACATTTTGTTTACACCAAATTCTGACCCTACCATCTGAATGTTGCAGCTGAAATCAAGACGCATCAGTCCAGGCAACGTTTTTCCTATCTTCTATTGTCCAATTTTGGTGAGCCTGTGTGAATTGTAGCCTCAGTTTCCTGTTCTTAGTTGACAGGAGTGGCACCCGGTGTGGTCTTCTGCTGCTGTAGCCCATCTGCTTCAAGATTTGACGTGTTGTGTGTTCAGAGATGGTATTCTGCATACCTTGGTTGTAACAAGTGGTTATTTGAGTTACTGTTGCCTTTCTATCATCTCAAACCAGTCTGCCCATTCTCCTCTGACCTCTGACATCAACAAGGCATTTTCGTCCACACAACTGCCGCTCACTGGATATTTTCCCCTTTTCGGACCATTCTCTGTAAACCCTAGAGATGGTTGTGCGTGAAAATCCCAGTAGATCAGCAGTTTCTGAAAAACTCAGACCAGCCCGTCTGACACCAACAACCATGCCACATTCAAAGTAACTTAAATCCCCTTTCTTCCCCATTCTGATGCTCGTTTTGAACTTCAGCAAGTTGTCTTGGCCATGTCCCACATGCCTAAATGCATTGAGTTGCTGCCATGTGAGTGGCTGATTAGCTATTTGTGTTAACAATCAATTGAAGAGGTGTACCTAATAAAGTGGCCGGTGAGTGTATATTGTTCACAATTTTTTGTTATCGCTTCTAAAAGAGGATATTCTTGTCACCTGTCATATTATGAATTCAGCTGTGCTGACATCAGTGCTCTTCTCAAATGTCCTTAGCCCTGCCTATCAGCCGTCTACTTTGCTTCCAGATTTCCATCACAACCAATGAAAACAAAACAAAAAAAACACAATTTAACATTCCAGAAAAATAGCTTTCCCATGTCCCACTCTGCCAAAGTTTCTCAATCTGTCAAAAACCCATCACATAATTTTCCAAGACTTGACAGAAAATGTGTATTTGTGTTTTTTCCCCCATTGTATTGTCATTAGGTGTAGGGCAGTAAAGTCTTTCAACCGTAAAGGTAGATGCAGTAAACTGACTGGCAGACAGGTCGGGGGTCGTTCTACTTTCCTCCCCTCGGCATTGATTTCTAATGGGAGGTGATAGAGGTTAGGTGTGAAGGTGCTTGGTTTTAACCTCATGTTTTTGTGGATCCATTGGTTGTTTTCACGCTCCAGGAGTTTGGCTTGAGGGAGGGAGGGGGATGGAGTATTCAGTATCAAATTTGACACCCCACATTTTTTTTACCTCTTCTACAGAGCAATATTTGATTTTTCTAACTTTCTTTTTAAGGACATTTATGATTTTCACAGTTTTGGGTAAATGCTGTCGTCTACTATTCTGAACTGTAACTCTGAATCTGAGAGTAAATTTTACTTTAGCATTAGTCAGGAACTGTGCTAGGTAGACCATTGGACATGAATATGCTTTGAATTTGTCATGAAAGACAGCATACTATGCAGTGTTTCCCCTACTATTATATTAGGGGGGCGACCCGTCCCCCCAACAGCACCACCTGCCCCCCCAACGGCACCACCCGCCCCCCCAACGGCACCCCCCCCCCCCGTGGAAGGTCAAGTTAATAATAAAAAAAACAATTAATTTTTTTTTTTTTTAAGATATATATATATATATCGCCCGATCACAAAATAAGTCATTTAAGGTCACCTTTCCTGTAAAACAGGTCTATAGCTTGCTCTTTTATTAAACAAACACAATGGCCTTATGTTATTTATCTTATTTACACAACGGTGTGTCATTTACATTAACATTTAGTAATTTAGCAGACGCTCTTATCCATAGCGACTTACAGTAGGTCTCTCTGTCTCTACATGGTCGCCCGCCGCCGCCGCCCCCCCCCCCCCCAAGCTGTAAACCTAGGGGAAACACTGCTATGGTCAGTTTCATTGTTCAAAATTGGGAGAAAGGAAATAAACACTGCAAGGTGCGTCAGGAGGTGTCTTTTGAAGTGAAGTTCAGAATCAGGTTTTTGTTGTCGTTTTTGTTTGTTTTGCTATTTTTATGTGCCCTTTGGTCTGAGCTACTTCCTGTAGATCCAACATGTCGCTGGGGAGAATGACTCAATGTGAGCCAGTCTCTCATGGATGAAGTCAGAATGAACTTTTCTTAAACAACCTGTACTCTGTACAGTACTGTCAAACCAGACAAGGTGAAAATGTGTTTTTCTTAGTGTGGTTTGTTGATAAAAAACAAAAAAAACAACATTTGTACCAGCAAACCTCCGATAAGACCTGCAGCACTACATGCAGCTTTACAACCGCAAAGTTGTTTCTCCAGATCCTTTGACCCAGAATGCGATCCTCAGCATTTTCAACTTAGGTTATATCCATAGCAGTCTTGTAGCGATCTCAGTGTAGTTATTTTGTTTTAGAACAGGCAAGTTTGCCTGCTGTTCATGCTGTCTTTAAATTCTGCCACCTGACTGGGGAGTCAGGTGGCTAAGTGGTTAGGGAATCGGGCTATTAATCAGAAGGTTGCCGGTTCGATTCCCTGCAGTGCAAAATGACGTTGTGTCCTTGGGCAAGGCACTTCACCCTACTTGCCTCGGGGGAATGTCCCTGTACTTACTGTAAGTCGCTCTGGATAAGAGCGCCTGCTAAATGACTAAATATAAATGTAATGTAAATGTAAATTCCACATGATCCTGTTCCCCTGAAGTAATTATATATAGTATATATAGTATATCATAATAAGGTAATGAGAGTTTATGGTTCATGCATTGTTAGTTTGACCCTATATGTGGATTAGAGCAGGGAAAAAGCAGTGTTTCTAACTCTACATCTCAGACTAGCTTTTTGCATTTATCAATCTACGGTAATCATGCTCTCATGACAGTATGTAAACACTTTATAGCTGCTTTCAAAACTCCCTTTCCTCAGTTCTCAAGCTACAGCTGTTTTTAGAAGTATGTGAAAACAATAGGATTAAAGAGTAGGCCTGACTTTAAAAGCCCTGCTGCGGAGAGAGTGCAGGGGTAGAGGGAGGGGGTGGGGAGGGCATGCAGAGGTGATGATGGCTAGAATACATTTTCCCACCCGCTCAAAAACTTCCTCCAGGAAGCCGGACACGTAGACCTGGAAGCTAACTTGTGTGTTTGTGTTGTGCTTGTCTTCCTGTCTAAGGGCGGGCGAGGAGGAGCAGGCACAGTCTAAGAAAGGCCTGAAGAAACAACAGAAGGAAGCGGAGAAAACAGCCAAGAAGGCTGAGAAACAGGCCAAGCTGGTGAGTGGGTCTGGAAGCTGGGGAACAGGACACACTGGTGAAGGGGGTCTGGAGGCTGGAGGTTGGGGAACAGGCCACATTGGTGAATGGGTCTGGAGACTGGGGAACAGGCCCCACTGGTGAGTGGGTCTGGGTGTCCGGCAGGCCGCACCACCCAGGTCCCAGCTGGTGGTGTGACATGCTGCGGTGCGGGACGCCATCTGGGGGCGGGGCTGGGGGGGATGTGGATATCCATTGTTTCAGGATTCCTGTCCTTGTTGCTTTGTTTTTGTCCACCCAAACAGTTATTTTTCTGTTAAAAAGGTTGTTTGTATGACGATAGCTGTAGTCCGTGAGTGGGATGCATGAGGGGTGAGCTCACTATTGTGTCTTGAATACTCAGAAGCATTTTGCCTCATGACCCACATACACCAAGCAGGCCATTCAGCTCAGATAGCATGCTTCATTATTATAGTCCAGATGAATGTCTCCTTGCCAGTCTCAAACTAATGAAAGGAGGGCCCAAAGAATCATTAGTGACCCTTACCATCCCAACAAAAGACTGTTCCATCAGAAAATGCAGTTTAAGATATGTAGATATATGTATCATTTTTTTCTTTACTTAATTTGTAGTGTACCAGTACAACTGGATGTAACAATAAACTTGATTGTTTTGTTGATAACACGCAAAGCAGCCCAGTCTTTCATTAGACCAAGCCATGTAGTCTCTCCCTGAACTACTCCCATAGACATCCTATTTCATACCTATTTGCTATGGAAACGAAAGGGTTTGACTCTAACTGGATGTGGTTATTTGCATCAAGGCTACCAAGATGTCTGTCATGGATATGTGGAATGAGTGTGTATGTGTCCCATTCAGGGGTGTCCCTACTCATCCCAGGACGGCTGTCGTGATAAACATGTCAGTCGTCTCCAGTTATGGTAATTCTGCCTGCCGTTGTTGGCATAGATTTACATGAGATTCAAATAACCTGCATTGAATGGAAAGTACTGTACAGTTCTGGGGCGACACTAGCCACAACACTGCTGTGTGTCTTGGGTAGGGTTTAGGATTGTGAAGTAGCCTAGTATTGTACAGTTCTGGGTTTATGTCTTGAGTTGATGCTAACCACAACAGTGCTCTGTCTTGTTTTCAGGCTGCTGAGCAGCAAACTACAGAAGAGGATGTAAGTAAGCTGTGGTTTTATGATCTATTCTCTGCATGTCCCGTTTACGTAGAGATACTAGCGCTTTCTCACCATCCCACCCACCGGTTTGTATGCAAATATACTGCTGTTTTCCCCCCTTCCTAGAGTTTTAGTTTTACAGTGCTCTGTTAGTGAGTGATAAGGGTCAGTTCATTGAAGTAACCGATTTTGAACCGCAATAGGGAAAATGGGTCTGCTTACTGCACTGATAAAGATTTTTTTTTTAAGAATTGTATTCAACAATGCTCGTGTATGAATCTCTGTGATAAGTTTGACTGGCTTGTTTCCTCAGGACTTTGCTAAAGACCGCTACGGCGTCCCTCCCATGGTCCAGTCCCAACAGAAACTGGGTAAGTAGGCGACTGCCTTTTATAACACAAACAGAGGATAGCAACCTTTTTATAGTATGTAGTTATCTAATTACCCACCATGGTGAATAGTCCTGTATTGTAAGAGTGTGTAATTACACTGTGGTGGTTCTCACAGGGTATTGTCAGGCCACAATTTCACACAGTCCCACATTTAAAGGAGTCTCCCACAACTAAACAACACTTTAGCTTTAGCCGTGGTCCTCACTTCATCATGTACACCGTGTGACAGCAGAACGGCTCCAGAAGAATTAGGCTAGCGCAGTGAGCTAGCCTACTAGCTAGCTTGTTGTTTAGCAGCATCAGACCAGGCCTTGATGGCGGAGATAACAGAGGTGACTAATATAGCCTGCGCTAACTCCACTCTATCAGATGAACATAAGAGGCGGTGGAGACGTCCATCTGTCTGGCTGCACTTTCTGCCTGGATGGAAGAGAACAAAGTAGCTGTCTCCCCCACCTGCATGCACCCCCGCCCACTGCCCCACTTCAATGCAGGGCCAGGGGAGGTAGAGGGTGGAGAGGGGTGCTTTCATGTGGCTGAGGCAGGCAGGTCCAGGCCTGACAAGCCTTTTTTGCTTTATTGTTTAACCAGAAGCCCTTAATGAGGTTAACTATGCCTCAGAGTGACACAGGTGAAACTGGAGTGCATTTGTAACAAGGCTGGGAGAAAGGTCTATTCACCGGGAAGCGCATACTCTTACATATTGATTACCACTGTTCTCCTTGTAATATGAGAGATGGAGCCTCAAAAGGGTGTGTGGGTGTGTGTGTGTATATATGTTTGTGCGGATGGCGAAGCATCAGCAGTGAAAGGTCACGTTTTTTTTGTGTAGATGTTAGATGTTTGCTTGTGTGTGCACGTGAACACACTTAGCAGAAGGTATGGTGGGACTGCAGGCTTTGAAATTAAGGACTGAAAGTGACTGTTCTTTTGTGTGTGTGTGTTTGTGTGTGCGTGAGCCAGACAGGGCATTGGTGCGCGTCCAGGACCTGATACCTGATATGGCTGACCAGCTGATCTGGCTGCGTGCCCGAATCCACACCAGCAGAGCTAAAGGTGAGACAATCTCCTGTTCCTTTGTCCAGCTCCCCATCAGTCACCCCCCCCCCTGGTTTACTGGGAAACCTTCCCCCTCCACCATCACTCCCAGGCCAGATGAGATGTGTCCGATCCCAGCCCACTGTCCTTCAGGCCATTCCTATGGAGAGGGGAATGCCAGAACGCCAGTTGTCAGTTTTTGTCTCCCCTCAGTTTGGTAAATAACAAAAGGTTGCAGCCACTGAAGGAGTTGTGTAAAATCTGGAGAAATCATGGAAAAGCCAGCAAACTGCAGTGTAGCAGACATTGTTTTCTGTCTTATTGGCAAGTGAGGGATAATATAAGGGATGGAACAGGGGAGGATGATGGTGGTTGGGGATGTGAGTGTGTGTGTGTGTGTGTTTCTTTCAGCATTTATAGCTAAGCTCAGGTGTCACCCAGAACCCTGCTGGTCTGTTTTTTTCAAGTCAAACAAGTCCGTTCAACACTCCATTACATTGTTACACAGTCTAGCCTGATATAATGACTGCACAGACTCCATGATGAGGAACCTCAGCATGGCTCGTGAGTGAGAGTGTGTTTCAGAATCAGAATCAAAATGGGTTTTATTCGCCATGAAAGTTTGCACAGACAAGGAATTTGCTTTGGCAGGAAGGTGCAAACATTAAACATATAGGAATCAAAAATGTAAATATGAGGACTAACTATACTAAGTAGGGGTGGAACGGTACACTGAAGTCACGGTTCGGTTCATACCGCGGTTCAGACATCACGGTTCGGTACGAGTTCGGTACAACGGAGGGAAAAGCAAAACAAACCAGGTTCCTCTACGAGTGAATACGGCGCATTGAAGATGACATGTAAATTCCGATTGCGTCAGTAATTTTTTTGGCCCTATTTGTATGTGATAGCGTCGGATATTTTTAGTCATTTAGCTAGCACACGCCAGATGCGTTATATGCGTTAGCATGTTGTATTTCCACTCACATACCCCACAACCAGTGACGTGCGGTGATGTCAGTAAGAGGCTAGGAATGAATGGGAAAATGGGTTCAAACTTTTGACTGGTACTGTACATGTTGAAGAATACAGGATCGAAGTGCGCAAGTGAGATTTTCGCTTGTCGTCCGCAGTGAACGGACAGTAAAAGCACTGCTTATTCTACAATTTTTTTTTATTTGATTATGCGTAACTGGTACATTCGTCATCGTAACATCTAAACAATTGGAATAACACACATATTGCATATATAAATCACAAGAATAAACAGTAAAAATACAAATTTATTCAATAAAATGATATAATAAAAATGTTTACATTTGAATTTTGGCAGGGTAGGCAGTGCCGAAGTTTTCCTAAACTTGCAATCTTAAAAATGCCGGCGGGTCCTCTATCTCTCGCGGGTCGCCACCACTCGCCATACTTGTCCTTAGTGCTGCTAGCTATCCTATCTCTGACTCACCGCAGCGCCAATAAGACCTTCAGAGCTACAGATTAGATCTCCCTAAAGTACACGAGTATCTAACAGTAGTTCAGCATTACATTAATTAATTTGCACGCAAGTTTTATTTATTTTTATACTGTGTATTCTCCGTGTAATTTCATGCACCGAACCGTGACGCCCGTACCGTACGGTTCAGTACGAATACATGTACCGTTCCACCCCTAATACTAAGGGTACATAACTAGCAATTTTTAAGTGGAATTTGAATTAAAACTAGAGGGTACAATTTCTGGGGAAATTGTAGGGTGTGCTTGCTTGCGTCGGTTTACAGGGGTCCGTTTTTTAATGACATTTTTACAACTGATATTTCTGTATATTTTATATGCGTACTTATTATTTATAAAGATTACTTAGATTTAAAAGCATATTTCTTTTGCTGCTCATTTACAACTCAAAATACGAGTGAAGTGTACAATGAAATAGATGTCTTCTCATTTCCCCTGCAAGAGGCAGCCTCATAGTTGAATCAAAAAGAATACATTTGGCAGACCGGTGTAAAAAATGACCTAATCTCTATGACTTAAACGTCCTTTTAAGTTTTTCCCTTCTCGTGATATTTTCAGGCATTTAGCCTACTCATATTGCATTCATTAATTAATAAAGAACCCCCTTTGAAGATTGTTCTACGAAGTAACAGGTGTTGGACCGAATTCTCACTCCCCCGCAGAATCCCACTCGTCTACGCGTGAACGCGCACTGCCTTCCTAGCGTATTGCTAGTTGTAGTTTGATGAACCGAGGCGATTTTTACAAGCCTAGGTTCCCTCGTCTTAGGCTTTGAGGAAACTGTCAGTAGGCTATTTAATTAATGTTTCATCAAAATATAAGTTATGTTGTGCTGCACTTGAGAGCCTATACGATTTGTATGTCGTGCTACTCGTAAAATCCGAATGATTGTCTCAAGAAAATAGACGTACTTTGGAGCTGCACTTGAAAAACGATGTTGATGCTGATGTTGTGCTACACTGTCCTATTATCGGAATGAGGGTAAAATGTGAATTATGTTGTAGTTGCTGTTATGTCACTGTCTGGTAAAAGCGAGCATCCTTTGTATTAATTTGTACTAATCACTTTTAGTAGAACTATTCACTTCTGATTCTTGATTACGTTGTACTTGCTGTTATAGGCTACTTACTAAATGCACTATATGCCAATTGTAATATAATCGTCTGGTACATGAGTATAGCTACATTATTTTACAAATGTATATAAAAAGGCCCCTGCTCACAGGTCCCTCCTACCAGAATTCAACTTCTATTTCCCTCTCAGTAAACTACTTGCCACACAACTGTTTTGTGTTTATAATCATATCCATTTTATAGATCCTGCTTCCCACAGCCTAGTTTGTGTCTTCTAACTTGCAATGTACAGTGCTTGGTTTTAGTACCTGATAAGCCAAGCCTGGACCTTCCCTTTGTGAATGGCTAGTGAAAAACATCTAATAAATGATGACATTTTGATTGGTTCCATCACATTTATTTTAAACAAAAAACTATGATATATTTAACAAAAGGTAGAAAAAAAGAAAGAAAGTGATCATTTAAATAAGAGTTTTAACAAGTTTGAGGCTTGATCATGAAAACAGGTCAGGGATGTTTACGGCAGGCAGCACAGACATGTTTCTCTCAGTTGGATTTTAGCACAACAGTGATGGAACCTTCTGAGGCAGCTGTCACGGCCAACCTGAGATTTTGGATAAACATTAAGATTAATTTGTGGAATGATGATGAATGATCAAACATTAGGAATGGCAAAAACTGTCACTGTCACCTATAATAACATTACCACTTATACAAAGAAATACCAATGCTTCGTTATAAATGTGTCTAGTAGTGAAAAAAGTATTGTATTCAATACCAGTCGACAAGCTATTACCCAGTTAGTGTCGCCATCCAGATTGTCCACATCCCCGCATAGTTGGGGTGTGTCAGATCTTATAGCCCCAAGATATGGGGGGGGGGGGGGGGAGGATTTCGGCAGGTATGAAAAACAGTGTTGCCAAACTCCTACTCCCCTTCTAACTTTTACATTTATGCAACTAGTATCAAAAGCTTTTTATGGCACACTACAGGGCATGAGGAGCCACCAAAATAAATTTGGGGTGTGTCAGATCTTACAGCCTCAAGATATGAGGGGGGAGGATTTCGGCAGGTATGAAAAACAGTGTAGGCTATATGAACAGTTGATAAGGAAATGGCTATTGTGATCAGCATAGGCACATAGGAAATGTATTTTCTTCCACCTCCTACATCCCTGAAATGTTCAAATAGAGCTGTGTTTATCTATGTTTAATTCAACTAAATGCCTCATTATTTTCACTATGTATGCATTGCAGTAGGCTACTGTGTATGAGTTCTCTTTATCTCGCAAACTACCTCACCAGTTAACAAATCCTAAAAACCAACTGCTACTTGAATCAACTATTTAATGATGCAGCAATTCAGTATTTCTTTTTGAAATACTGGAGTAGGATTTTGGCAACACCTGAACATCATACCTGCTGAAATCCTCCCCCCCCTCATATCTTGGGACTGTAAGATCTGACACCCGCCCCCAAAATAATTTGGTGGCTCTTCATGCCCCATAGTGTGCCATAAAAAGCTTTTGATACTAGTTTCAAAAATGTAAAAGTTAGAAGGGGAGTAGGATTTTGGCAACACTTTTTTAAACCTGCCGAAATACCCCCCCCCCCCCATATCTTGGGGCTATAAGATCTGACACACCCCAACTACCCAACTATGCGGGGATGTGGACAATCTGGATGGCTTAGCAGTCAGATAGTTTCAACTATTGAAAGACTTGATTTAAGTATGGGGAGTGCCGAACATGTTCTGTCGCCGTTTGACTTCTTAAACAGCTGTGGAGATGTTTTTGTTAGCTACTAGTGTGTCTCGCGTAGGCTACAGCGTTGCAGTGAGCTACACTGGTTTGAAACCACAGATAGTAGTAATGATAATTTAAACCAACAAATCGTTTACTTGTAATGTAATGTCATAATAAATCCTACAACGAAAATGTATTTGTGAGGAATGTTTATTTTAACGATTGAAAACAGATGCATCATAGACCACTGGAGCCGAGTGCACCAGCTGGGCGTAAAAAAGTTGGTCTTAACTCCTACGTCGGTCTTAGTTACGTCCGACTTTGTGATTTGAATTTACACCGAGTGCACCAAGTTTGCCGGATCACGGTCGTAGCTACGCCTGGTTTTAAGATGCGCGTCCTTGTGAAAATGCGAGCGCGTCGATCGTTGCCAAGCAACACATTTAAGAGCCTATCCAAAGCGCACTTAGCTAGCCTATCTCCCTTCAAAACAAGCCATGGATTTAAAAAAGAAAGAAAAGGAAAATACATTTTACTGATAGAGAAATTAGAAAACTTCTAGAGTTGTTTACTCAGAATAGAAGCGTGCTCACGGGGAAATGTAATAATAACAACACAAACAAACAGAAACAATCAGCTTGGAAATCGATCACCAATAAAATTAACAGTGGATTTGTGCGATCACGGACAACTTTTTCTCGCCTTAATGTCCTTTCCATATATAAACAAGACGCGCTGCATGTGCGATCAAACTGTTGTACATTATAATTACCATGGATATTAGTCCGATTTTCCAACTTACGCCTGCTCCCCACTAGGCGTAAAATGTACACCCAGGTGCAGCACATAAAGGGCTTAAGTCTAACTGGTGCACTAGTCGTAACTTTAAGTTAGTCGTGACTTTCAGTTCTACGTCGGACGTAGCGTTACACCCAGGCGTACGCCCAGCTGGTGCACTCGGCTCCAGTAGTATGTGTTGCCCGGGCAACAGAGGCTAATGTCATGCTAATGCTTCAGTGAAATAGTAGACTACTGTTTCCAGAAAGTAGATGTACTTCCTTAATAATATCATCTTATATTGTACATTATACACATCACAATTGTGTGTCATATCACAAAGTAAAATGAGTAAATAGTTATCACCCTGGCCTCTTTGCTTGTGGCGTTTCTGCAGCTGCCTTGCAGTAAAGCAGTTAGCCTAGCTATCTCCCAGAAGTTAACGAGCTGCTAAACTAATGTTCTGCTAGAGGTAGTCACGCGAGTTTTCGTGACGTTAGTAACGTAAGTAGCGTCATTGACTGTGTCTAGCAACTTAGCCACCGTTAGCTTCACTTTTCGCCACAAAAACGTAATTTCTACTTAAACCGTGTAACGGAACGTAAATACAAATACAAGCAACTCATCGCTACCAAGACAAAACTTTTGACACCTAGGTTGTCTATGTAGTCCAAATATTGACTGAGTTTTAGGGGGGCAAAAAGAATATTAACTAGAAAAGGCTGTTCCTGTGAAACAGCAGTGAGAATGCTGAAAACCTGAATGGGGATAGCTGACCATGCTAAAAAAGCTGAAAATAGTGAAACTTTAGTATAAAGCTATAAGCTGAAGCTTCAAAGCAACCGAAAGGTATTTTTGAAAGGGGCTGGAGCAGCATTCCAACAATGATTTGAAAGGATTTACCATTACTTTTAAAGGGAGAATAATTTGCACAAAACCCTTAATGTCTTAAAAAGTATAAAAGTGAGAAATACCAAAAGACATAGCACACATCTCCTGAAGGAGCTGAACGTTTTGATTGCAAAATTGTAGGAATCGGTGAAAGTATGCAGGACTAGTTAAAGATCCTGTAAAGTGGACCTGGAAACGAGTTTTAAGTTCGCCACACCACAGAATAATGTGTTATTAACTACCCATCCAAATTCGAACGAAAAAATAACACCGATTAAATTAGGCTTTGAAATCGTGAAAAAATCAGCAGTCTTCTCTGCTTGAGACAGGGGGGGCGTGTCGCCTGAGGGGCGGAGCTGAAGCTCCGCCCCTCGCTGCCTAGTGCCTACCTCTGACCCAGATAATGGACGCTATGTCAAGCCGAACAAAACCGTATAGAATTTGAATTTATTTGTTCAATGAGTGAAACATACAGATGCATATAAATGAAATGTTCCCCTGAGCTGTAACAGTAAAAATGGACACCAGATACAGCAGACAATGAGCTCTCCAACTAGGCTACTTCTAACACATTAGCTACCATTTCACCAAAATATAATTCTACACCGAGTAGCCTAATATCAATTTAGCGGTTTGCACTAACTCATAGCAGAGATACCTCTGGAAAAGTTATCTAGTATAATTATAACAAGCACACAGAACTGAGTGATGAACTTCTGGTGGCGGTGGATGGTCCAGGTGCGACCGGAGGATGAACGGCCGGGGGGGCGATGCTCGGTACGGCTCCGCGCTGCAAGAGAAGCCGTGTGTTGGTGAACCCCGTCTGTCTCTGGTCCATGTTAAAACTGTCCGCCGTGAAATGGTCAGTGCAGAGGCGGCTGTTGGAGTTTATCCGAAGCTTTCCATGAGCGTGACTCTTCACAAAATCTATCACCTATTTTTCCTTTCATTATCAATAGGGAACTTAAATGGCGTTGCAGCGCAGCTGGAGTTCTTGCATCAGGGAAGATGCAGTTGCGGGTGGTGGGAGACATCCTGAAGCTTGCTAGCTAGCTGATGTAGGCTACAATAACAGTACAGCAGGAGGAGCCATTCAGTGATCTGACGTAGATATGGCGAAATGACGTAGCTAGAGCATTTTTGGCTCCGCCCATTAAAACCTGATCTGAAAACGGAAGAGAAACTGTTCTTCGGTTTAACTCCACATTTCAGTGTGCCAAAGTTTTAGCGCTTTGCACATGCTTTCAGGAACTCATTTCACACGTATATAATGTACTTAGAAGCAAAACATGGAATTTACTTTACAGGATCTTTAAAGGACAAAAAACCAGCGGAAGAACTAAGAAGTTGAAAAACAATAGTGATTGTGAGAATGCATTCTCACAATAATATATATGTGAGAGAACAAACGTTGTGCCCTTGCCGAAGGCAAAGCACACCCAACTAGATAGGGTACAATTTCTGGGGAAATTGTAGGGTGTGCTCGCTTGCGTCGGTTGCAGGTAGGGTGACCAGAAGCATGACCCTGAAAAGGAGGACACTTGGGTCCAAAAAGGAGGACAAAGGGTCAAAAAGGAGGACAAAGGGTCAAAAAGGAGGACAATCCCAAAAAGTTGTTGGCCGGGGGAATGGGTAGCCTGGCTCTGCCCTCCTACGTACTTCCGCTCAATTTGGATTTTGCTTCTGTACTAGATCTGGGATTTCAGTGCATCAGTCGGTTTTCAGAAACACATTTATTGTAGGTCCAATCAGCGAACAGAGGGAGTGGCTGAGAACGATGACGTTGATGTTGTGCACTAGTTTGAGTTGTAGTTCAGTAATGGCGGCGTAGAAAGATGCGAGCGAAGCTAATCTGCGGTTATGGCAACGCTGCCGAATATCCATAAGTTAAAGCCGGAGCAAGAACAATCCTTGCTGAGCTTTGTTGGTGGTTATGATGTTGTGGCCCTCCTCCCCACAGGGTTCGGGAAAATTTAGATTTTCCAGCTACAGCAGCTAGCTCCGTGGTGAAGGAGTTGGCTAAGGCGAACGCTAGCGATCAGAGATCAGAGTGGCTCTGGGCAGATCCAATAGTTTTAAACTTCAACAGAGTACCCGCCTTCAAGGAAGTTAACGCTTGTCAATGGAGTGATCCCAGACCCTCTGTACAAATGAAATGTACGAGGGTCTGGTTAGGACCAGGCTAGGGAATGGGGGCCTTTAGTATGAAATTAAGACAATAACATTAGTCATTTTAGTAAGTCAACAGTCTAAACTGCAGTCTAAAGTCCTGTAAGAGTGGTGATGTTTCAGAGCATGAAATAATTTGGTCACCTCAGCAGCGGTTGTTTTATCGTCCACTGTTGTTGTGTTTGGAGCAAAAAATGATGTTAAGGGAGAGTGGCCGGCAGAACTAGCATTATCCTTGTGCCATTCTGTAGCAGCATGCCGCTCGAAAGCCCCTTTCCCCCTACTACTCACATCTATATCAATGCGACAGAGCTTACAGAAGGCATGATATTGATCTGTGCTGCTCTTTGTGGCAAAGTGGAGTCCTGAACTCCACGTAGGTTTGAAGGAGGTCTTTCTTTGGGCAGGAAAGATCAAAAGGGTGAAAAGGAGGACATGCAACAGCGGTCCGGACAAAGGACTGGAAAACCGGACTGTCCGGACGAAATCCAAACGTCTGGTCACCCTAGTTGCAGGTGGGTCCGTCCCCTGAAGTTTTTCCCATCTAGTGATATTTTCAAGCATTTAGCCTACTCAAGAACCCCCTTTGAAACAAGCTACTGTAACAACGTTGTCACCGGCAGTATTTCAGATGGAATCGCGATTCAAACAGTACCGTCTGCTAACTGAAAATATGCCCCCAAAAACGTAAACAAGTTTGACATTAATTTAGGGGGAAATGGCTAATTCCAAATAAGTTTGCTAAGAGCAAGCTAGCTGCTGTTGCTAGCCAAACGTCACTGAGGGGATTGTTTGAAAGCGCCAGAAATTAGAATAGTTTTTTAACATAAAGTTTAGGCTGTGGCATTGAAGACAGCGATGCACCACACAAGCTTGAGTTTAAATACATTATTGGGTGTGCTTTGCCTTCGGCAAGGGCACAACCTTTGTTCTCTCACATATATATTATTTATTATTGTTTATTTTCGCCCCCCTAAGGATCAGTCAATATTTGGACTACATACACAACGGCGGTGTCAAAAGGTTCGTCTTGTTAGCGATTGCGTTGGTTGTATTTTTATTTACGTTCCGTTGCATGGTTTAAGTAGAAATTGCGTTTTTGTGGTGAAAAGTGAAGCTAACGGTGGCTAATTTGCTAGCCACAGTCACTGACGTTACTAACGTCACTAACGTCACGAAAACACGCGTGACTACCTTTGGCAGAACATTCGTTTCGCATCTGTTAACTTTGGGGATAGCTAGGCTAACTATAGCTTTACTGCAAGGCAGCTGCAGAAACGCCACAAGCAAAGAGGCCAGGGTGATAACTATTTTACTCATTTTACTTTGTGATGTGAAACACAATTGTGAAATGTAATGTACAATATTAGCTGATATTATTAAGGAAGTAGGCCCACATCTACTTTTGGAAACGGTAGTCTACTATTTCACTGAAGCATTAGCATGACATTAGCCTCTGTTGCCCGGGCAACACATACTACAGTGGTCTATGATGCATCTGTTTTCAATCGTTAAAATAAACATTCCTCACAAATACATTTTCGTTGTAGGATTTATTATGACATTACATTACAAGTAAACGATTTGTTGGTGAAATTATCATTACCTGTGGTTTCAAACCAGTGTTGCTCACTGCAACACTGTAGCTTACGCGAGACACTACAAAAACATCTACAGTACACAGCTGTTTAGGAAATCAAACGGCGACAGAACATGTTCGGCACTCCCCTTACTTAAATCAAAAGTCTCTGACCACTAACCTGAACTTCTTTGCCACAGCCTAAACTTTGTCAATCTGTTCATGAAAATAATTAATTTCAGCCTAAACCGTACAACGGAACGTTAAATCGAATTCAACCAACGCAATCGCTACCAAGACCAACACAGCAGTAGTCTAGTACTGTACCATAGTAGAATTTACCGGGCAGCTTCTCCACACAGGGCTATATCGCATTTTGCGTTGATACTGACAGTGATCGCTACCAGTGAGCTTTTTATGAATGAGCGATTTTCCACTAAATAAATGTCAAGCTTATTTACGTTTTTGGGGGCATTTTTCAGTTAGCAGATGGTAATGTTTGAATCGCGATTCCATCTTCTACTGCCGGTAACGTCGTAGAATAATCTTCAAAGGGGGTTCTTTAGTAATGAATGAATGCAATATGAGTAGGCTAAATGCCTGAAAATATCACGAGAAGGGAAAACTTAAAATGACGTTTAAGTCATAGAGATTAGGTCAATTTTTACACCGGTCTGCCAAATTTATTCGTTGATTCAGCATGAGGCTGCCTCTTGCAGGGGAAATGAGAAGACGTCATATTTCATTCTACACTTAACTCGTATTTTGAGTTGTAAATGAGCAGCAAAAAAAAGATGCTTTTAAATCTATGTAATCTTTATAAATAATTAGTAGGCCCTATGCATTTTTATATAAAATATACAGAAATATTAGTAGTAAAAATGTCATTAAAAAACGGACCCCTGTGCAACCGACGCAAGCAAGCACACCCTACAATTTCCCCAGAAATTGTACCCTCTCTAGTTTAATGTGACGTTACTTACTGTACATGCAAGTCTTGATTTGCTTAAATGTACATGTGCTGCTAGTACACCACAGCACGATACTCGCTGTGCAACTGCACATCAATCTATGCGTCGTTGCTAACGTGTGCTGACGTGGTGACGTAGCTAGCACGGAGAAAATACAAGCAACGCAATCGAGACCAAGACGAACATTTTGACACAGGCGTTGTCTATGTAGTCCAAATATTGACTGATCCTTAGGGGGGCGAAAATAAACAATAAAAATAAATAATAAATATATATGTGAGAGAACAATGGTTGTGCTCGCCAAAGGCGTGAGCACACCCAATTACAAAAACCCTGTGCTATCATGGACAATATTACGGCAGCAGCGGCCGGCTCATAGAGAGCGCCAGGGCGCCGACCCACCACTGCTGCATCACATTCCGACCTTAAACTTAATTGAATAAGACTTAAAAATAAATAAAAACATGTCTAATGAGTAAAGTCAATATTATATAGCTAATAGAATGTTGAATCTGCAATAAAATGTGGAGAAAAAAAAAATCTACGTTGTCTAAAGTTGGCTGATAGGCTACGTATTTGCGGCAAGGAGCCCCATTGACTGTCGTTATAAGTTGTACATGTGTAGTTCGCTCCTCTCAATGCAAGAGATAGGACTTTGCCGGGGCGCAGAACACCTGCGCCCCAAACTGCTGATTTACTAGAAAGCCTGTCAAATACATTATGATAGGGCCTGTTATGTCTGTAACATCCAATCACATCACTCAACACATTTAAGAAGTTGTTTATTTACGTTGTCATGGTGTTCTCTCAGAACTGAAACTTGTAGCTACCGATCTAGCTCTAACGTTATAAAGCTAGCTAGCTAGCTAACATCTTGATGGAAACTTGCAATTCAGTCAAGTCGCTAAAAAATACGCCCTTAAAAAAAGAAATTTTCAAGAGAAGCTCAAAGTCAAGGAGCTTGGACCTGATCGGCCTGACATATTAATTCAGCAACAGTCGAATGACAGGGGAAGACAATACACTAGGTCGTTTTCAAGGACCTGATATAGCAAGATGAGTTGGCTGTCATATGGGTGTGAGTCAGATTACATAACATTTAAATTTGTATATATTTAATTTCTAAAATAGTTTTCTATTTTGCTTTACTGTGTTCATAATTTCAAGTTCATAGGTTTATTGTCTCAGGGTTTTGTGTTGTCAGATTTCATTCACAATTATCTAGACACTTACATTGTGGTGTTTCACAACAGAATTGTACAGAATAAAGCCCTTTTCAC
Source organism: Osmerus mordax (assembly GCF_038355195.1). Classification (NCBI taxonomy): domain Eukaryota; kingdom Metazoa; phylum Chordata; class Actinopteri; order Osmeriformes; family Osmeridae; genus Osmerus; species Osmerus mordax. Next base: position 11,227,475 of record NC_090051.1, on the reverse strand, counting down.
TTTATTTAAAACTGTTACATTGTGTATTATTCCTGTAATGTTTGACATGAGGAGCGTGGTCAGAAACACTATCATTTACACAGTATGTGCAATTTCAGCACTACAATTTACAAATTAGTAAATACATTTAGGAATGCACCAAAATACTGCTTTCTGGTGTTGAGATAGCTTCTTTTTTTTCCCGGGGGGGCATGCCCCTGGACCCCCCGAGCAAGGCTAGGATCTCGGAGCACAATATAGCCCCCCCTGGAAATAAATGCACCAGCCGCCACTGTATTACGGAAGCTTCCTTCCAGGGTGACTTTTAAAGTGTCTTATTCCTCCTCTCCTCTTTTCATCTGTTGGCGAGGGCAGTGTAGGATGTCCTTAAGAGCAGAATAACATCCTGGTTTACACTGGAGTCGAGTCTCTGTTTGTCTAATTGCTGCAGTTCCTTCACCCTCCTTCCCCCCCATCACCACTTCTAGGAGGGAAACTACATCAAAGCACTTGGGTGGTCTGTGGCTCAGATGCTGGCCAGGTGACAGTTGAATACATTTGTTTTACGCAGTCTCAAGGTGTGTGGTTAGAAATCTCAGTCAAAAGGAGGTTGCTTCACATACAATTTACAGCTACCTGGATGAGAGGAGGAATTAAACACCTTCTTTAAGGGGAAGGATGACCTGACGTGTGAACAGAATGAGCGACAGGGCGATGGTTCCTATTGTGACATGTCACAGTAGAGTCATGTTGGCATGTTGTTTTAGTTTTTTTAACAACCCAGATGTGACAATTGTTGTTTATGTTGTTTCAGGGAAGCAGTGTTTCTTGGTTCTGCGTCAGCAGCAGTTCAACGTTCAGGCGCTGGTCGCCGTGGGAGATCGTGCCAGCAAGCAGATGGTCAAGTTTGCCGCCAAGTGAGTACAAGTGCAGCATTTCCTGTCAACCGCGGGCAAGGCAAACAATGGTGGGAACGGTTGTTTGGTCCAACCCAATGCGTTCAATCCTTTTTCACACATTTTGTTGAGGGAAATTGTATTTTTTTTTTTTAAGGGTGTTTTTAATGGGTATGTTCCTGTTAGGGTTGCACAGGACTGAAGATCACAGCAGACAGGCATACTTAAAGGTTATTCTGTCATTAATCATTAAGAGGTCATAGCCAAGTCCATTATTGAAAGTATTATGAGGGAATAACAACAGATATCCACCCACTTAGGAATGCTTAATCACTACATGATCTCATGCCAAGCATTCAAGATGTATATCGTCGTCTTCGTCATCTGCCGCTTGTCCGGGGGTCGGGTCACGGGGGCAGCAACCTAAGCAGGGAGGCCCAGACTTCCCTCTCCCCGGCCACTTCCACCAGCTCTTCCTGGGGGACCCCGAGGCGTTCCCAGGCCAGCCGAGAGACATAGTCCCTCTAGCGTGTCCTGGGTCTTCCCCGGGGCCTCTTCCCAGTGGACGTGCCCAGAACACCTCAAGAGGGCGGCGTCCAGGAGGCATCCTTATCAGATGCCCGAGCCACCTCAACTGGCCCCTCTCGATGCGGAGGAGCAGCGGTTCTACTCTGAGCCCCTCCCGGATGACCGAGCTTCTCACCCTATCTCTAAGGGAGAGCCCGGACACCCTGCGGAGAAAACTCATTTTGGCCGCTTGTATTCGCGATCTCGTTCTTTCGGTCACCACCCACAGTTCGTGACCATAGGTGAGGGTAGGAACGTAGATCGACTGGTAAATAGAGAGCTTCGCCTTTTGACTCAGCTCCTTCTTCACCACGACGGACCGATGCAGAGCCCGCATCACTGCGGACGCCGCACCGATCCGCCTGTCGATCTCGATATATGTATATATATATTTTTTTTTTATATTTTTTAATCTATCAAATGTTACATGGCAGAAATGGTACACTTATGAATAACTGATTTGCGTGAACTGAATCGATTATTGGCCAAATACACTACTTATAAATTGACTGTCTGATATATTTTTTTATTGTTTGGCAAATCATATCTTGATGCTTTGATTACAATAGCATGAAATCCTGTTGGGTTCTTAGCTGGAACTCAACTAGTACAGCCTGGGGATGAGTACAGACGGGATGAGTACAGCCATTAACACTGGAGAAGTATTGATTCAAGAGAAGCACAGACGTGATTGGCCAGTGTAACAGGAAGTTGACCAGTGTAACAGGAAGGTGACCCAAAGCAGAGGTCTGACTGCTCGTCTGAGGATGGTCCAAGGTCAGTGTCATCCATTTTGACCTCTGTGACCAGACCCTCTGACCTCTGAAGAGCAGTTTGACCTCAATGTGTTTCCTCCCAGGGTTGCATCAGGTCTGTGTTCTAGAGATGAGGGCTGTTGGTTCATCTGCCTAATTATACACGGTGTTGTACTGAAGATATTCCTGAACCCTCCCAGCAAAGACAGAACCGCACCTAAACCATAAGGTTTAATCCGTAGTTTTAAGGAATGATCTCCTTTGTCAGAAGATGTGGATAATCACTTACAAGATATAAGATACACTTTTAAACTCACATCAGACTTGTTGTATGATCAAGAAAGTTGCCAATTTCTCCGCCCAACAACACATTGACTCACCACTCTTTCACAATGCCCGGTGGTTTGAAATGGCAGTTGGTTGTATTGCATTTATTACACTCAGCAACGGATACATTTTACCTGAGGATAGTGTTGTCATCTAAACAGTTTTCAGATAGGTGTGTCATCATGTTGAGGCTTCACCACACATATTAACTTCCATCATGCTTGAAACATCCCGCTTTTAGTAAAACCCATATGAAAGCCCTTTAACTCCAATGACCAGCAAGCCTTTCTTAATCATCGGGAGGGCTACGCTTGTGTTCTTGTGTTTACCATGTGTGAAAGTCCTGACACCCCTAGCTGGTCTTCACTTCCTCTCGTGAGGCTGGACCCAGGCCAGTGGCAGCATTGTTGTGGAAAACTGCATGTTGGCTGGTATTTCTCTCCAGCGTGTGGGAGTCTGCCCTCAGTGATGGCTGTTCGCTTTCCAGTCCTAGTCTCATCCTTCAACATATGCTCCACAACATGGTGAAAGTTTTTCCACGCTGGTCTCTTGAGTGGCTTTGTTAGCATGGTTTTTAGGAGTTAATTAGCTAGCTGTGTGCATTGTGGCGGTGATGCCCCCCTTTTGGTCCCTGGATCCCAGAGCTGAAGAGGTTATTAATGGGAGGATTTATTTGTGTTGCTGATCTCACCATTGCCAGCAGCCTTCCCAGCAGCTGTCTGGGGACTGAGACTTCAGCCCCCCCCTCTCTCTCATTACAGCTTCTTAATGAGAGAAGGTGAAGGATTACAGCAGGTGGGCTCCATCTGCCCACGGCGAGGCTTGGTGACAGTTGATTTTGTTGTTTTTAGGCCTGGGGATGGTATGACAGTAGAGTAGCCTCAGCCTGACTGTGCCAACCCTCCAGGAATAGATCTTTCCTTTATTTTTAATTTTTTACAATTACAGTGTTTGAAGTGAGGCGTTTTGGTTACATGTACAGTACTGTGTTACCCTATTTTGGAGACTCAGTGTTCCAGCCAACATTTAAACATGAGGGACTCTAGAGACTGTTTAGTTATGTTTAGTTCTGCAACAGTTGGTTCCTCCTAAAACACTGCAGTGAGGTAATATGATTTGTTGTTTTCTTTCAATGTTGTTGTAATCAGCTGATTGAATCAGAATAAAAGAGGAATCATGTTTTGGTCAGGCAGAGGAGATGGCAATAATGCAGGTTTCACAGAATCTTCAGGTCTTATGACAAATGAAGCCAGCATTTCAGTGTCAGGTTTGGTATTTTGCTGAGGTTTGAAAGACTCTTGTCTATGTGGTTGGCAACTATGCCAGTTACTTCCCCTGCTGTAAGTATGCTTTTTGTAAACATCAATCGGGTTTTTAATGGAAACTTCTACAGTTCTCAGTTGCATCTCCCACGCCCATGTCAGGTGTGTGTGGTTTTGAATGTTACACAAATCTCCTTTCCTCTCTTCGGTTTCCTCTTCTTATCCCCTCTCTTTTTCTCCTCTACTCTCCTTATTTGTCTTCTGCTTCCTCTTTCCTGCCCTTTCTCTCCTCTTCCCTCTTTCCTCCTCTCCTGACTTCATGTCTTCCCTCATCCTCTCCATCCCCAGCATCAGTAAGGAGAGCATTGTAGACGTGGAGGCCCTGGTGAAGAAGGTGGATCAGAAGATTGAGAGCTGCTCTCAACAGGATGTGGAGCTCTTTGTTGAGAGGGTAGGCCTCAGGTTACGATCATAGCTCTACATTAGAGGGGTAGGCCTTATGTTCCAGATCTAGATGGCCTTTTACAATCGGTTTTATTACAATACAACAATATTATCCCCCTTATGAAAGTTAGACTGTTGTCAGCAAAGTACTGTCTGTGTTTGGATATTTGGTACTTTCCGTACAGCTAACAGTTGAACTGTGGAAAGTACGGTAGGTTTGTTAATCTAACAGCTTGTTTGATCTCTCACACTTTTCCTTTCTTTCTCTGTTCTCTCCTCTGCTCCTTTCTGTTTCATCACTCATTTCTTCTCATTTCTTCCTCTGTCTGTCTGTGCCTCTCCCTCCTTCACACACACCTGTCCTTGCTCTCTGTCAGATTTTCGTGATCAGCCAGGCGGAGCCCCGTCTACCCCTGCAGCTGGATGATGCTGTCAGGCCTGACGGAGATGGGGATGAGGTGAGAACGAGTACTTGCGGTGGATGAGTGCATATGATGGCCCCCCCATGGCCTGTCTGACACCTGATAATTTCTTCCTTCATTCATCATAATTCTGTCTAATTTGTGTCCATGTGGGTCCAGAGAGAGACTGCTAGGCAGTGTGTGTCCAGGTCATCCCTCTCCAGTTGGCTCCAGAGACAGTTGAAAACTGTGTTTGTACTGATAGGTTATCTCTTGAACTAGCCAGCCCAGGAGGTCTCTGTCCGGCTTGCTGACTGGTTAGCACACAGTCGGACAGTTCCAGCAGGATGTCTGTCTGTCTCTCTCTGGGCTGCAGCTGTGTATGTGTGTGTGTGTGTCTGTCCATCCTCATGTGAGGCCCTGGTGCAGGATACGGAAGCTGTTCTCAGGCTATTAGATGGGGCTGTCCCCACTCAGTCGACTAGTTGTTTGATCAATATGCTCCTGCCGGTGTTACCGTTTTCCCTTTCGTTAATCTGCGTTTTGTTTTTGTTTTTTTGCATATGGCACAAGCACAATTGTAGCTGTTAGCCCAAACTGTACCATACTTTGTCTACAATTGGTGTTATTAATCCTTTAGGCAAAATGGCAAAGAAATCTGTGGTATGGAAGCATACCACAATGCCATGGTACAGGGAATGCACTCTGCCAACTAGGTTTATAATCCATAGTTCGACGTTGAATATGATGTAGCCTACCACTTGAAAAGTTGGCCATCAGATCATTATTTTACAGTGTGTAGCATATAGGCTAGCCAGGCCTAGGATTTTTATGTTTTGGGAACGAAAGTTTTAGGCTATGTCTGCGCTGTACTACTGTAGGTCTAACCATCTACATTTTATTTTGAAGAACAGCCTAGTTTTCGATTTGAGAGACCCGCACGCTTTCAACAATTATGTCGGCTTTGGATGTGCTAAATTGTTACACTCTTGTTACTAGTCAAATAGTTAGTTCTGTATATAGGTTACATGTGTATAATCAAAGACATGAAGCAAGATGGCAGGTTTATTCCCTAAATTGAAGTTTACAATTTGAATAATCTAGGTTAAAGATATCACAGCCAAATCGAATGAAATGATCTTGTCCAACAACAAAATCTTTCAGTCTTTCTCTGTTGCACCGTTTCACTAGGCTGGCTCTGCCCTCCTACGTACTTGCGCTCAATTTTCATTTTGCTTCTGTACTAGGTCCGGCCTAGCCTGGTCCTAAACAGTCCCCCACCCCTCGGCTTGAGGCAACGTCCCCGGTGGATGTAGGTGGTATTGCATTTCCGATTTGCTACCCGACTCGTCCGGTCGTTTTTATACTATTAACTCCAGTCAACATATCTAAAACTATCTCCCTCGATAATTTATGTTCGATTCTCGAACCTGGCTCATACTACTAGCTTTTTCATAGCAAAAATCAGGAAAAATTATTCTAAGATTGAAACCAATCCGAAATGGGTAAACTAGCACCCCATTTATTTTCTTACGTCAAGAAAAGTTGCCTGGAAAAGTGCTCGCGGATACGAACAGGGGACAAGCACAAAATAGGCCGTAAGGTGAACCCTGTTATCATTTCATCCTGCTCCACAGTCTGGCATCTACACAATCTTTAGCTCATAAAAAAGAACGAGTCGTGCTTAGCTACCAAAAAAAAGTTTGTCGCTAAAATTCCAGTCGATTGTCGATGCGTCTATGTTTTATGCAGAACTAGTTTCTTCAGAGCGTAATAGGATTTTGATGGCACGGTTTGACACGTGATCGTTCTACACCAATAAGGTAGCTGCTTTTTGTCAACATGGATATGGACTGTGCAACACAGTCCTAGCAAAAAACAGGAACATCTGCCTGTCTCACATGCACTTTTGCAGCTGCAGTGTATCACATGCAAAACCCTGTCAGGGGCCGAATTTCTGGTCATCCAGGTGACGTGCAAGGTCCCATCCTCTATTTGCCAACCATATACATCCATGTTGACAAAAAGCAGCTACCTTATTGGTGTAGAACGATCACGTGTCGAACCGTCATCATTATAATAGTAACATAGGTAGCCTATAGGCTTAATTAAGCTTGCTTTGTTGAGCTAGAACAACGACAGAGCCAGATATTCAAGTTTACAGTTTCTTTAATCCGACACAATACTTAAGCAGTCAAACTAAAAACACGAAGCAAAAAGAACAACGTATAGGCCCAGCACGTATAATACTACAGTACTAATAGTATTGATTTTCGTAAAGTTCACATGTATCTGCTTCTTGATCGGACTTGTAGGCCTACCACATTCTATTCTGACACAAGCTTGCGACTGGTTGTCGCAAAATATGACGTGTGCAGCTAGTTGCAAGCATGCACGAGTTTCGGAGCTAGGAACAAGCTTCTGCGCAAGACCGGACGAGTTGGTCTGGAAAGATGGCGCGGTCCATTTCGCGCTCTCGCTTGCCTCACTGCGCCACTGAGCACTTTTCATAGGAATGAATGGGGACGCCATCTTGGAAGAAAAATCTAGCTGTGTCTATTAATATATAAGTCTATGGTCTGTTCCCCACTCGTCTTCTACGTAAATTTGCATGCTGCTCTTTCAGGCAGTGATCCGCGTGCTCTGATGATTTGCATGTTAAACTAACAATATTTTTATTATGTGGTACATTGGTTATATGTATTATCTCTTACAATCAGGCATTTTTTATGATATCGGCATTCATAACATCAGGACTGGTGACACGAGGCTTATTATTAGCCTAAAAGTAAATTTGATAGGGGCTGAATATCTGGAATGTCCAGCAGCTACATTGAGTCAGATCGGGAAAATGTTTGTACATTTCCCATGTTTGTCTAGTTGTCAATCTCCCTTCTTACGTATGTATTTCTTTCAGATTATCTTTTAAAACAGTGAGGTAAAACATCACACAAAATGGTTTGATGAAAAACATTATGACATTTATAGAAAAATTTAGATTAGTCGATGTTCAGAAGTGTTTAGTCGAGTCTTGGTCGACCAAAGAAAATCTTAGTCAGGGACAGCCCTACTATCAGAGCCCATCACAGTCCTGTGTTGTCACATTGAATATATGTGGAAGATCATGGTTTACAGGTCTCTCAGCCATTAACCCTTCACATCCACACAGGTGAATACGCTGGTTAATGTTTCAGTTGTGTTTATTCTCTTTCCTCAGGATGGGAGAGCGACGGTCAACCAGGACACCAAGCTGGACAACAGAGTCATTGACCTCAGAGTAGGTTCCTACATCCCCCGTTATTAAAATACTGCCATTGTGTAATGTTGTGTATAGGTTGGTTCAGTTTGATTGACTATGCTGTATAGACTGACAGGTTCTAAACCCTGCTGGGCAGGTTCCAGCCCCTGTTTGATAGCTAGAATGAGTTCAAAACCATGTTTGATATCAAGAGCAGGTTCAAAACCCTGTTTTATATCTGGAGCAGGTTCTAAACCTTGATAGTTGAACGGGTTCAAAACCCCGATGTGGCAGGCAGATAGGGGGGACAGACAGGCAGGGGGTCAGATAACTATAAAGACCCTAAGACAAAACATGGTCCTTACAGAACCAAACTCCATCTCACTTTTATTTTCAATGTTTTCGTGCTTTCGGTCCCTCTGATGTTGGTTTTAGCTTGGCTCTGGTTAAGATACCGCCCAACTGGAGGAAACCAAGTCACTGTCTGTAGACTGGGATAGTATCGTTCTGGATTATAACCCCCTCCACACACGCTCACACGTAGCACACTCTCAATTTAACTAAGGTTAGTCAAACAAGGACAGCTGTCTCTCACATGCACACACACACTATCATATGCACAAATGAGTACTCACACACACAAACGAGGCCAGTGTGTTTTGAACCGGAACGTCTCTAGATATGCATCACACGTTGAGTGAAGCTCCTCCACTGTCCCTGCCATGGCAGTTTTCTTGGCACCCTGGGTGTTTTCTTCCCACGGTTCTCGTGTGTCGTCCAGACCGGACAGTTGGATACCAGCAGAGTGTGTCTGCCCAGCCTGCATGGAGCCAGAAGACATTCCCTGCTCCTGTTACCTTCACTTTCACATTAAGACTTTAAATGGAGTCTTGAGGAGATTTTAAAGAATATTTTGGCTCTGCCTGACCTTCTATTCGTCATCTTCAAATAGAAAGGCAACATTTTCATGCTGTCAATGAGTCCCCGTGATATTGTGTTTAATGAGCGTGGCTCTGGTTAAGCTACCATCCGACTGGAGGAAACCAAGTCATAGATTGGGATAGTATTGTTCTTTATCACAACCCCCTCAACACACACACAAACACATGCCAAACTCAAATTAACAAAAGTTTGTCAGTGAAGGTCCATTGTGTGATGGTAGACAGATACAGTTAGGTCCATAAGTATTTGGACATTGACAAAATGTTCATCATTTTGGCTCTGTATACCACCACAATGGATTTGAAATGAAACAATCAAGATGTGCTTTAAGTGCAGACTTTCAGCTTTAATTTATTTACATCCAAATCAGGTGAACGGTGTAGGAATTACAATACATTTTATATGTGCCCCCCCCCTTTTTAAGGGACCAAAAGTAATTGGACAATTGGCTGCTCAGCTGTTCCATGGCCAGGTGTATGTTATTCCCTCATAAAGGGAGTTCGTTATTTCATTGACAAGGAGCAGATAAAAGGTCTAGAGTTCATTTCAAGTATGGTATTTGTGTTTGGAATCTGTTGCTGTCAACTCTCAATATGAAGTCCAAAGAGCTGTCACCATCAGTGAAGCAAGCCATCGTTAGGCTGAAAAATCAAAACAAACCTATCAGAGAGATAGCAAAAACATTAGGTGTTTGGTACATTCTTAAAAAGAAAGAATGCACTGGTGAGCTCAGCAACACCAAAAGACCCGGAGGACCACGGAAAACAACTGTGGTGGATGACAGAAGAATTCTTTCCCTGGTGAAGAAAAACCCCTTCACAACAGTTGGCCAGATCAAGAACACTCTCCAGGAGGTAGGCGTATCTGTGTCAAAGTCAACAATTAAGAGAAGACTTCACCAGAGTAAATACAGAGGGTTCACCACAAGATGTAAACCATTGGTGAGTCTCAAAAACAGGAAGACCAGATTAGAGTTTGCCAAAAAACATCTAAAAGAGCCTGTACAGTTCTGGAACAATATCCTATGGACAGATGAGACCAAGATCAACTTGTACCAGAATGATGGGAAGAGAAGAGTATGGAGAAGGGAAGGAACTGCTCATGATCCAAAGCATACCACCTCATCAGTGAAGCATGGTGGAGGTAGTGTTATGGCGTGGGCATGTATGGCTGCCAATGGAACTGGTTCCCTTGTATTTATCGATGATGTGACTGCTGACAAAAGCAGTAGGATGAATTCTGAAGTGTTTCTGGCAATATTATCTGCTCAGATTCAGCCAAATGCTTCAGAACTCATAGGACGGCGCTTCACAGTGCAGATGGACAATGACCCGAAGCTTACTGCGAAAGCAACCCAATAGTTTTTTAAGGCAAAGAAGTGGAATGTTCTGCAATGGCCAAGTCAATCACCTGACCTAAATCCAATTGAGCATGCATTTCACTTGCTAAAGACAAAACTGAAGGGAAAATACCCCAAGAACAAGCAGGAACTGAAGACAGTTGCAGTAGAGGCCTGGCAGAGCATCACCAGGGACGAAACCCAGCGTCTGGTGATGTCTATGGGTTCCAGACTTCAGGCTGTCATTGACTGCAAAGGATTTGCAACCAAGTATTAAAAGTGACAATTAGATTTATGATTATGTTAGTTTGTCCAATTATTTTTGGTCCCTTAAAAAGGGGGGGGGGACATATAAAATGTGTTGTAATTCCTATACCGTTCACCTGATTTGGATGTAAATACCCTGAAATTAAAGCTGAAAGTCTGCACTTAAAGCACATCTTGATTGTTTCATTTCAAATCCATTGTGGTGGTATACAGAGCCAAAATGATGAAAATTGTGTCAATGTCCAAATACTTATGGACCTAACTGTATATCAGCCTTTATTCATAACAGGCTGATGGCTTCTTTTCTTGCTTTGTGGGATTTGGTTTGTGAGTATTGGTGATGGACTTTTCTGTATGTATAAAAATGTGTGTGTGTGTGTAGAAGGATTTGGGCTGGTCCCCTCACACACGTGTTGAAGCCAGCCAACTGTCCTGTAAAAGAGGAGCTGTCTGGTCTCTGCTCCATCTCTAGGCATCAGTCACACTAGTTCAAGGCTAAGGAGTTTATGTACCGTGGCATTAAAGTGAGATTGCATCCTACCCACACATTTGCCAACCAATGAGAGTTGCATTTATCTCCCGTGGGCTGAAATCCTTTATCAGCAGTTTGGTTGTCTATTTCTGCTAATGCTTGTGTAGCACCAGTGATCTTGTGATGATAGATCAAACCCTTGGCTTTCCTTGTGCACACCATGCATGGTTGTGTGTGTGTGTGTGTGTGTGCTTTTGTGTGTCTTAATGTGTTTGTGCATGAATACTCTTTAATGTGTGTGTGTGTGTGTTGTCCCTCCACAGACCACAACCAGCCAGGCTGTGTTCCGCCTGCAGTCAGGAGTGTGCAAGCTCTTCAGAGATACTCTGACCACCAAGGGCTTTGTGGAGATCCAGACCCCCAAAATCATATCAGGTACTCGCCGTCCCTCTCAAATGCTCTAATCACTGAGCTATACCCAAAGTCGAACTGTGCTCTTCTAGTCCTTGACTATATGTGATATTTGGAAGTCGCTTTGGATAAAATGATCTGCTAAGTGAGTCCATGTAAATGAGATGCAGTGTAGAAGCACCATCATTTGGTGTTGTTATAGTGCTACTACCACACTGGGTGACAAGTAGGTTGATCCACCGTGGTGAATCAGCTCCTAAGTAGCTGTTGTGCAAAACTGCAAAGTTTTGCACAACAGCAAAAAACAACACAAAAACACAACACAAAAAACTGACTGAAAGTGTGACGGTTCTAACTTGCTGGGTGTGTCTGCCACCCTAATCACCAAATGAATCTCTCCAGACAGTGAGGCATTGACATGAAGCTAAGCCTGTAATAGTTAACTGTTGTACTTTTGCAGAGATAAACACATATTTTCTCTGGGTTATTAGATGAGGAAGAGTCCTGAAGGTCAAGCAAGGTTCTGTCTGTAACTGTGAAGGACGGATTCTACACTCACATATTCGTGCAACATGCATACTGTAGCTCTACACACGCATACATATTACATACATAGTTCTACACAAAGACATGCTAAATGCATAGTTCTATACACAGACATGCTACAATCAGAACTAGTTCATTAGAATTCTGCAGTTTCCCCAAGGGGATGGATAAAGAACGTTTTCTTCTATCGTCTATCTAGAAACCACTCAACCACTATTAGTATACCTCTACAAGTATGTGGTTGTCTGAGCTGCCAGACGGATCCCAGCCTCACCCCCCAGCTACCCCCAGCATCTCCCCCAGCCTTTTCATAAGCCCAACGACTCAAGCCTCTCCTCCAGCACCCTCCAATGTCGGTGGTTGCAGGAGTGTCTGTCTCACTTCCTCTTTGCAGCCAGGAGCCAATGACAAGGTGGCCCAGCATGTTGTCAGTTTGAAAATGCCGCCTTTTGAACCACGTTGCGCTGTTGCATCCGGAGCTGTGAGTCAACATGGTTCTCACTTCTGAGAACCACGTTTCACCCTACCTACGCCCAGCTCATGTGTTCTGTACATGTGGTCCTCTGTGCCCGTCCTCACGTAACCCCTTAACTTATCAGAGGATCCACCCAGACCTCAGTCAGAGGTGTCAGTGTGAGACATTTGAAGAGAACAACATGTTCACATGTACACACTACCACCCAGCCACAGCTAAACCAAGGATGGAGGAAGAGGAATAGAGGCATACTTTCAGCAGCTGGAAGTATGCCTCTCTCCCAGTATGGAGTTTGTCTCAGCCAAAGATGCAGGGAACACTTTAATTTGTTGTAAACTTTGTGAGAGCAGAAAAATGCTTTCAACCATAAAAATCACTGTGCTGACAGGAAAGCCTGTGCAACCAGTGATGCATGCACTCTGCCTAAACCAGTAACGTAAGTATTTACTTTAGATACCAAGTAATAAGTAAATAAATATGAATATTATATAGTAAAAAGTAACTTATCAGTCACTTGCCAAATACTGGTGGTGTTTGTGTGTGTGTGTGGTATTAAAGTGCAAGTGTGTGTGTGAAATTATTTGTAAATTTGTTGTGTGTCTTGTGCTCCTGAGACGGTGCCAAAACAGGTGTGTGTGAGTGAGATTATGTGTGTGTGTTTATACGTGTCTTCTTCTCCTGAGACGGTGGCATTAACAGGTGTGTGTGTGTCCCTTCCAGCGGCCAGTGAGGGCGGGGCCAACGTGTTTACTGTGTCCTACTTCAAGACCAGCGCCTACCTGGCCCAGTCCCCCCAGCTCTACAAGCAGATGTGCATCTGTGCTGACTTTGACAAGGTCTTCTGTGTGGGCCCAGGTATGATGCCGCTGGAGGACTCACCCCCCCCCCCCCCCCCCCCCCCCCATCCATTCAGTGAGTGCTGAGGTGAGGTGTCAAAGACCAGGGCAGGACCTTGGAAACCTACTGTGTTTTGTTCAAGCCACGCCCTGAGCCTGCTGATGTCCCTGACCAGCACAGAGAACTGTGTTGGTTAGCAGCCCAGGCGTCTGGGGTCAACTGCTTCAGATCGTGGAGGGAAATACTCAGAACTTTCTCACCTTTGTGACATTGACATTTTTAGTTTTCAAATGTATTTGCATTCCTACATTTGTTTTAGTGTTTTTGTTTTGCTTTTAGGAGAGGGTGGTTAGTGTTGTTGGATTGTAGGCTGTGGCACGTGAGGAGCAATTTGCTTCTGTATCATCTGGCTAACGCACACAGCTGCAGCACCTTGCTGGTTTTAGCGAAACAAAGTTTCTTTGAGATTGCACCAAATTGAAGCTTTAAACTGCTAAAACTGCAGAAATTATCATTGCCCCCCCCCTACTAAAAATGAGGTAGAACTGGGCCTGGTTGACAGACCCAGATGTCAACACTGAATGTTTTAACATGACAGTTGCAGATATTGACCAAAATGTGGGCTATGGTTGAAGTTACATAATTTCTTACTGATCAAGCAGCTCCACATCGCCACTGTGTGGTCTGATCCAGTTATAGAAAGAAAATGTCTACCAAAAGTAACTAACATTTTCCAGTTGTTCTTTTGAATTTAATGGTGGTTGTTGTTTCCCAGTGTTCAGAGCAGAAGACTCTAATACACACCGTCACCTGACGGAGTTTGTGGGTCTGGATATTGAGATGGCCTTCAACTACCACTACCATGAGGTGATTGAGTCCATAACCAACACCATGGTTCAGATCTTCAAAGGCTTGAGAGACAAGTAAGATTACTTTTGTGACAGGGGCATTGTTTTGTATCGTATGGACGAGTCTGTAGGTGGAAAAATGCTGGGTATTATGTCTCTCAAAGTGTTCCGTGCTTCCCCAGCAACATCTACTGGGGAGTGAGCTACTTGCAGCCCGACCAATACCTTTTGTGTGTGTGTGTGTGTCTGTATACGTGTGTGTGCGCATCTATGCGTGTGTGTCAGCTTCCAGACGGAGATCCAGACGGTGAACAGGCAGTACCCCAGCGAGCCCTTCAGGTTCCTGGAGCCCACTCTGAAGCTGGAGTACAGGGAGGGGCTAGCCATGCTGAGGGAGGCTGGTGTGGAGATGGGTGACGAAGAGGACCTCAGGTCAGACGGCACTAACCTCCTCATAACAAGCCCACCATATACAACCTCTAGAGGAGCAGAACCATTCTTCAGGTGCTAGTGAAGCACCTGAACCTGTTAACTGTGATGTGGTCTCTGACTGACTTCTGTCCTCTGTTTGTCTATTGCTCCACAGCACCCCCAATGAAAAGTTGTTGGGCCGTCTGGTTAAGGAGAAGGTAGACCTTCCACACGTCCTTCCTCCTTTCTATGTGTTTGACAGCCCTGTGTGTGTCTCAGTCAGTCGGGACCAGGGCTGCGGATGGGAGCATCAGGGATACAGAGATATGACTGTCCTCTCTCTCTCCTCTGTTAGTATGACACTGACTTCTATGTCCTGGACAAGTACCCCCTGGCTGTGAGGCCCTTCTACACCATGCCTGACCCCAGTGACAGTGTAAGTCAACACGCACACTGATTCACTCACTCACACCTACTCACTCACGCATTCACTCACTCACACACACACATTCACTGACTCAAACTCTTTCACTCACGCAAACTTACTCTTTCAGACATACCCACTAGTGTTTGACTGCAGTGACATGACCGTTTTTTCGTCCTCCAGAAATACTCCAATTCTTACGACATGTTCATGAGAGGAGAAGAGATCCTATCTGGCGCTCAAAGAATCCACGACGCTTCTCTGCTCACTGAGAGAGCTACGCACCACAGCATTGGTAACCACATACCAGCACACACACACACCCCCCCTCTCTCTCTCACCCACTCACTCCATCACCGACATGCAGACAACCCCACCCATACATACAAACCAAATCCCACAAATCACAACTTCCTCCCACTCACACACGCACTAACCTGCTGTGGAGAGACTGTGATACTTTTTTTTTTTTATTACTTCTCATTAATTGTTTTTTTTTCATTGTATCTTGCAGATCTGGAGAAGATTAAGGCGTACATTGACTCGTTCCGCTACGGCGCTCCCCCACACGCAGGAGGTGGCATTGGTAGGAAACCACACCCATTCCTCTGATGTGGTCTCAGCATAATGACATCATTAGTACTGAAGCAGATTTGGTCTTAGCATTATGACATCACAGGGCTCCAGACTAACTTGTTGCCTTGGTTGCACTGGTGCGCCTAACTTTTTTATTTAGGTGCACCAGCACAAAATTTAGGTGCACCCAAATTTTTCCTTGCGTCGCCACAATTTCAAGGTCACCTTTTTATCACGCTCCATATACAGTTAGGTCCATAAATATTTGGACATTGACACAATTTTCATCATTTTGGCTCTGTATACCACCACAATGGATTTGAAATGAATCAATCAAGATGTGCTTTAAGTGCAGACTTTCAGCTTTAATTTCAGGGTATTTACATCCAAATCAGGTGAACGGTGTAGGAATTACAACACATTTTATATGTGCCCCCCCCTTTTAAGGGACCAAAAATAATTGGACAAACTAACATAATCATAAATCTAATTGTCACTTTTAATACTTGGTTGCAAATCCTTTGCAGTCAATGACAGCCTGAAGTCTGGAACCCATAGACATCACCAGACGCTGGGTTTCGTCCCTGGTGATGCTCTGCCAGGCCTCTACTGCAACTGTCTTCAGTTCCTGCTTGTTCTTGGGGCATTTTACATTTACATTTAGTCATTTAGCAGACGCTCTTATCCAGAGCGACTTACAGTAAGTACAGGGACATTCCCCTGAGACAAGTAGGGTGAAGTGCCTTGCCCAAGGACACAACGTCAGTTGGCATGACCGGGAATCGAACTGGCAACCTTCGGATTACTAGTCCGACTCCCTCACCGCTCAGCCATCTGAGCGGTTTTCCCTTCAGGTTTGTCTTTAGCAAGTGAAATGCATGCTCAATTGGATTTAGGTCAGGTGATTGACTTGGCCATTGCAGAACATTCCACTTCTTTGCCTTAAAAAACTCTTTGGTTGCTTTCGCAGTATGCTTCGGGTCATTGTCCATCTGCACTGTGAAGCGCCGTCCTATGAGTTCTGAAGCATTTGGCTGAATCTGAGCAGATAATATTGCCCGAAACACTTCAGAATTCATCCTATTGCTTTTGTCAGCAGTCACATCATCGATAAATACAAGGGAACCAGTTCCATTGGCAGCCATACATGCCCATGCCATAACACTACCTCCACCATGCTTCACTGATGAGGTGGTATGCTTTGGATCATGAGCAGTTCCTTCCCTTCTCCGTACTCTTATCTTCCCATCATTCTGGTACAAGTTGATCTTGGTCTCATCTGTCCATAGGATGTTGTTCCAGAACTGTACAGGCTCTTTTAGATGTTTTTTGGCAAACTCTAATCTGGTCTTCCTGTTTTTGAGACTCACCAATGGTTTACATCTTGTGGTGAACCCTCTGTATTTACTCTGGTGAAGTCTTCTCTTAATTGTTGACTTTGACACAGATACGCCTACCTCCTGGAGAGTGTTCTTGATCTGGCCAACTGTTGTGAAGGGGTTTTTCTTCACCAGGGAAAGAATTCTTCTGTCATCCACCACAGTTGTTTTCCGTGGTCTTCCGGGTCTTTTGGTGTTGCTGAGCTCACCAGTGCGTTCTTTCTTTTAAAGAATGTACCAAACAGTTGATTTGGCCACACCTAATGTTTTTGCTATCTCTCTGATAGGTTTGTTTTGATTTTACAGCCTAACGATGGCTTGCTTCACTGATGGTGACAGCTCTTCGGACTTCATATTGAGAGTTGACAGCAACAGATTCCAAACACAAATACCATACTTGAAATGAACTCTAGACCTTTTATCTGCTCCTTGTCAATGAAATAACGAACTCCCATGAGGGAATAACATACACCTGGCCATGGAACAGCTGAGCAGCCAATTGTCCAATTACATTTGGTCCCTTAAAAAGGGGAGGGCCACATATCAAATGTGTTGTAATTCCTACACCGTTCACCTGATTTGGATGTAAATACCCTGAAATTAAAGATGAAAGTCTGCACTTAAAGCACATCTTGATTGTTTAATTTCAAATGCATTGTGGTGGTATACAGAGCCAAAATGATGAAAATTGTGTCAATGTCCAAATATTTATGGACCTAACTGTACATTCATATATATTATGTAAATGATCTTAAACAAGAATAAGGTGTAGGTAAATATAGGCCTATTTTTTTTTAAGCACAATCATACTGTAGCCTATATATATATATATAAATATTTTAAGTGCTTCACTGAGCTACCAAACTAAAACATTTTAAGCAAAATAAAACATTTCTAAATAGAAAGTGCTACTGTTTAAAAGTGCTTCCCTGAACTGAGACCTAACATTTCATGGCTCAAAGTCTTATAGCAGGTCCCACCTTGCTGTCGCATGTCCTTCAGATGGCCAACACCTGTAATTTGGCCTTCTTGCCCTATGGCCTTGGCTAAATCATCTTGCCACACTCTCCCTAGCATCAAAAGATTATAGAAGTAATAAACAGTATAAACAGCAACAACAGTGTTTCATTTTATTTGGAACCAGTTAATCTTCACAAACACTGAAAAGTTGTTTTGCAGTATGTTAAAGATGTGGAATTGATCAACTTTATACAAAAAGCAATACGTTTTTTCAGTTCATTTTGTTCTGTGAGAGAAATCCAGTGGGCTTGAACAAGTGCATCGAAATCTGTCTGAATGTCTGAGGTGGATATGCGAAGGACAGCTGACAGGTAATGATCAGGGTCTGCAGTTCAACTAGCAAACCATCAGCCCGCGCCCACTGAATCAGTCAAGTTCTTATTATGTCCGCGTTAGTTTTTTTTCTTCACAGCTTTCACTTTGACCTCAGTAAACAGATACTTAGAAGTCCATGTCTTGTTAACCCTTGTGTTATCTTCGGGTCATTCTGACCCATCAGTCATTGTGACCCACCGTCGTATTGCGACAAATTTACCTCATACAAAAACAAAGTGAAGCATTTTCTTTTAACTGTCGGGCTGTCTCAGACCCCCCACATTGGAATGGTTAAAAGAAAATTATTTTTATTTGTTTTTGTATTGGGTAAAATTGGGTAAACACAACGATGGTTCGTTATGAACCTTTGGGTCATGTGACCCGAAGGCAGCACGAGGGTTAAAAGTTAATCAGTGGCAAAGTTTTTCATTTTCGAGGGCTAACCAACAGCTAACTCTCCTGTCGGTGAGGTTGCGCAAGCGCACATATGTAAATCGCCTGATCACTGTAGTCTTTCAGGACTACATATTTACTACCGCTCAACACATTTATTTATTTTAAATTTTTGATTTACCTCACGCGGGCCGGATTGAGACAGCCTGTGGCCGGTTATGGCCCGCGGGCCATACAATGCCCAGGTCTGCTAAACTGACTCTCTGGTGCTCAGGTCGTAATTTCAATCACACAGCACCGAGCTACAGGAATATCTGGACCACAGCCAATCAGAGGCAAAGACCTGCCCCATCTCTGTCTCTGATTGGTTTAGACCACGATATGATCCAACCATGAGTGTCAGTTCCGTTTTAGGATATCAAACGCTTCGTTTGTGGAGAGACAGCGGATGCGAGGAGGTTAGGTGCACCGGTGCGACCTAGGAAAAAATGTAGTCGCACCCGTACACATTTTGGTCGCACTCTAGAGCCCTGCATCACAGTACTGAAAAGTGCATGTCTGCAAAAGCGAGAAACTTTCAAACGGACGTTGTACTTTCTAGGTGTGTTCGACTTCATGCAGTACCGGCAGTGCTGATAGGTGGCTGACTTGAAGCAGTGCATGCCGGTTAGAATTTTTGTCTGACTTGAGACGGCGCTGTGACATATGTCATCAAAGTACCACAAGAGTGATTCGAGAGCAGCTGGCTGGGTCAGCCAGTGCATCTTCTCCAGAGCAACTGCACAAGCTTTGATGACAACACAATTATTTCACGATTGGCCAGACTCACACGTCAACCTTGACGTGCAGGACTCAACATTATTTTTTTTTGGCACTGGCCCCACCGGGCTAGTGGGTTTGAAACTTACTGGGCCCAAGACAATTTTTACTGGCCCCCCCTCTAAAAGTTGTAATTTATCATTGTTACAACAAAACCAAAGACTTATAAGTTGTGTTATTCTGTTAACATGTTTAACCATTTATTAAACACATCATGGATATAAAAAGAACAAAAAATGAAATAACGTTTCTAGTGATAAAAAATAAAAAGGTAATAGTCAGCAAAACAACTGACTTTTAACCTCAAACATGACGTGCTCTCTTCCCTGCTGACAGCCATCTCTGCACAACTCTGTCAGGCTGAAACTGAAACCTCTGGTCCCTCAATGCTAATATATAAAAGCTTCCATAGCATTTCATCAGTATGATACTAAGTACCCAAGTCGACACCATTCTTCGGCTGCAGTTCAATAGCCTGGGGGAACGGCTGGCCCGTCTTAATTACGTGATATGCCGTTGTTATAAGTCGTGCAATAACATGATGGGCATCTCAGTTAAATTCCTGACCAGCATGGTCAACGGCCTGGAAGATGTATTGTCAACCATCCGCTTAGCTGTCACGCAAACCAGGTGCTGTCTGCTAGCATGGCTGGTCAGGGATTGTTTTCGAAAATTGTCGGTGCCTGTGCCAAAAGATCCACTTTTGTCTGCTTTAGACGGGAACATACGACAGACGACACAGTGCATCTTCGTTCCATAAAAAAAATTGCTTCCGTTTGAGCTCGTGTGTCTACTTTGCTGCCATCTTCACTTTATTGTCTGGCGCCAGTTGTTAAAAAAAATTATAGAGATTAGAGAATTAAAATTTGACAACCACTCGTCACTCACTACTCAACTCTTGATTTGCCAACTGTGCGCCCCACGAGCTGAAGTTATTTATGCATTTAGCAAAACATATGAAGGATGTTAACTTTTACAATGCGAATTTTTTTTCCAATCAATAATTTGCAGTGGCCCGATCGGGCCAGTGAGTTGCTAGTAACTGTCGTTACTTTTTTACTGGCCCCGGGCCATCGTTATTGTCGAGCCCTGCACGACGTGTGTTATGTGTTTATTCTGACCCCTTCAGATTTGCTAATGCTCAAATCCGGACCAAACAGTTGATCGTCACTGAGGAATTTGAATTGTATTTATTTATAGGGGCAGTGCACATTAATGAACATGACTGTAAATCTGTCCAAAATAGCTATTTTTCATCTGTAAACCCTTGACAGATGACAAGTCACCCTAAAAAACAATGCATCTTATATTGATTGATACAAAACACAAATCAATTCATTTAAAAAAGTACAAGCACTTGATCAATTGATTCCAAGGAGATTAAATCATTTAAATACATTATATAGGACATTTAATCTTAAATGACTGACGTAAATGCAGCACACCACAGGAAGCAGAAAACGTCTGACTTGACAGCTCCGTTTTCAACTCCTCCGCCGATTGCAAGCAGCAACTCTCGTCGATCGGTCCATCCAGCCGCAGCCAATGTCGAACACACCCTTTGTCTTGCCATGGCGCAGCGCTAACCTATGTGATGTGTGCTGCCCCCAGGTTTGGAAAGAGTGTGCATGCTGTACCTTGGGCTGCACAACGTACGTCAGACTTCCATGTTCCCCCGTGACCCCAAGCGCCTGACCCCCTGAGAGGTCACTCCGGAAGCTCTGCTGGACAAGGGAATTATTGGAGCCAGGAACGGAGTTCAGGAACTGCTGCCAACTTAACTGTGATGTGCCACTATGATTTACCAGAATAGATGAGAGAATCAGTCCACTGTAGCAACATGGGATAGTTTCGGGATCCGGAAAATAACACAGGAAGTAACGGCTATGTAGGGGAGAGGAAAATGGTTAGGGGAAATATTTCCTCTAAGGCTCACCTGTAGATTAACAAATCCAAATAAATAACAATGAATCAACCCGTCTATTAAATTCACTTTTATGTTGTATCACTTTTCGACTTGGATAAACAACTTCAGTACAGGTAACACTACAGCAATGATGGTGGTCTCAAGAAATGTTTCTCAGTTGCTTCCAAAAAATCTAAATGTTGATTCAAGGATTCAAGTGTTCAAGTGAATAAAAGGCTCTTTGAAACAACAGCAGTTTTTTCATTGTTTTTATCAAGTGGAGCTATTGTATATGGCTTGCCGTGTCATTGTACCAATCCATGAGACATAATCTGGATCAGGATATTCATATTTAAATGTAAGACTGACATTAGATAAACAAACACACACTGCTTAGTTAAGCGTCAGTCATCAGGGGGGTATTCGTCGTAGCTCGCTAAGCGGTTTAGCGAGCTAATTTTCAGGCTAAGATAAAAAACGCCCCTCTTTTTGGTTCGTTGAAGCAACTTTCGATAAATCACCATAGCAACATATCAATTAGCACTAACCTATGGAACGCCAACTGTGCCAAAACGTCTGAATTCTCGTTTGTGTACAGACGTTACATTTTAACGTTAACACAGTTAAAGTTAAAATAGCCACTCCCCATTTTGACCTAGTGTCTGCGCTAGGCTGTACGTAGTCCTGCTGTGATCATGTGGGCTCTTACGTAGCTATCATTTAGTATTTGGGACAGTCCATTTGTGTGGGGAAGAACAACTTGTGCGGTTTATCCTGTATCACACTAAAGTCCAGTAGGTGGCGATGATGCACCTATACCTTGTTTGCTAACCGCCATTAAAAGAACCAAAGAAGAAGACGAACACTTGTGTGATTTCGAATTCTGGTGGAGGCAAATAGCAGAAAATGAGACCACAAACTTTCTGCCCAGACTTTTGCAGAATGTATCCGACTTTTGTCTTCAGATGACCAGGATTCTATACAGACTGTTCTAACCAGGTAAGCTATCAATTAGCAACGTTTTATATTGTAAATTACGGCAACTTATATTTTATTGTATATTTTACTTTAATTCTAATTCCACTTAGTATTGCTAGTTATGTACCCTTAGTATAGTTAGTCCTCATGTTTAAATTTAAGATTCCTATATGTTTAAAGGATGCCCCTTCCTACCAAAGCAAATACCTTGTCTGTGCAAACTTTCATGGCGAATAAAACCCATTCTGATTTTGATTCTGATTAAGCCAAGTCACTTGTTTTGTATAGCTGTTTGGCTAGTCCTGTCCTCCTGGGCTCCTGACTTCTCGTCATCACACTTGTAGTGCTAACTCTTTAATAACTAGAGAGGGTACAATTTCTGGGGAAATGGTAGGGTGTGCTTGCTTGCTTGCGTCGTTTGCACAGGGGTCCGTTTTTAATGACATTTTTACAACTGATATTTCTGTATATTTTATATAAAAATGCATAGGGCCTATTTATTATTTATAAAGATTATAGATTTAAAAGCATATTTTTTTTGCTTCTCATTTACAACTGAAAATACGAGTGAAGTGTAGAATGAAATAGATGTCTTCTCATTTCCCCTGCAAGAGGCAGCCTCATCGTTGAATCAAAACGAATACATTTGGCAGACCGGTGTAAAAATTGACCTAATCTCTATGACTTAAACGTCCTTTTAAGTTTTTCCCTTCTCGTGATATTTTCAAGCATTTAGCCTACTCATATTGCATTCATTCATGAATAAAGAACCCCCTTTGAAGATTATTCTACGACGTTACCGGCAGTAGAAGATTGAATCGCGATTCAAACAGTACCATCTGCTAACTGAAAATATGCCCCCCAAAACGTAAATAAGCTTGACATTTATTTAGTGGAAAATCGCTCATTCATAAAAAGCTCACTGGTAGAGACCATTGTCAGTAACAACGCAAAATGCGATATAGCCCTGTGTGGAGAAGCTGCCCCGGTAAATTGTACTACTACGGTACAGTACTAGACTACTGCTGTGTTCGTCTTGGTAGCGATTGCGTTGGTTGAATTGGATTTAACGTTCCGTTGTACGGTTTAGGCTGAAATTAATTATTTTCATGAACAGATTGACAATGTTTAGGTTGTGGCAATGAAGTTCAAGTTAGTAGTCAGATAGTTTCACCGTTTGACTTCCTAAACAGCTGTGTAGTAGATGTTTTTGTAGTGTGTCGCGTAGGCTACAGCGTTGCAGTGAGCAACACTGGTTTGAAACCACAGGTAATGATAATTTCACCCACAAATCGTTTACTTGTAATGTAATGTCATAATAAATCCTACAACGAAAATGTATTTGTGAGGAGTGTTTATTTTAACGATTGAAAACAGATGCATCATAGACCACTGTAGTATGTGTTGCCCGGGCAACAGAGGCTAATGTCATGCTAATGCTTCAGTGAAATAGTAGACTACCGTTTCCGAAAGTAGATGTGGGCCTACTTCCTTAATAATATCAGCTAATATTGTACATTACATTTCCCAATTGTGTTTCACATCACAAAGTAAAATGAGTAAATAGTTATCACCCTGGCCTCTTTGCTTGTGGCGTTTCTGCAGCTGCCTTGCAGTAAAGCTAGTTAGCCTAGCTATCCCCCAAGTTAACAGATGCGAAACGAATGTTCTGCTACAGGTAGTCACGCGTGTTTTCGTGACGTTAGTGACGTAAGTAACGTCAGTGACTGTGGCTAGCAAGTTAGCCACCGTTAGCTTCACTTTTCGCCACAAAATGTAATTTGTAATGAAAGTAATTTCAACTTAAACCATCCAACGGAACGTAAATAAAAATACAACCAACGCAATCGCTATAACGAACCTTTTGACACCCCCGTTGTGTATGTAGTCCAAATATTGATTGATCCTTAGGGGGGCGAATATAAACAATAATAATAAACTAGAAAAAGCTGTTCCTGCGAAACAGCAGTGAGAATGCTGAAAACCGGAATGGGGATAGCTGACCATGCTAAAAAAGCTGAAAATAGTGAAAAATTTTCAGAAAGTTATAAGCTGAAGCTTCAAAGCGACCATCGGTCCACCAATGGGAACTGCTCAGCACAAGCTCCTATTTAAAAAGCATTATATGTGAAATGTTCTAATATTTATAGACAATGTAAAGGAAAACATTGTATGAAATCGAATTTCTTACGTAAAACAATTTTGTAAAGGGTTGTCCCCATGAAGGGCAGTTTTCCCTTTCGCCCTTTCAGGCTGTAGTTGGACCATGTCTCGTTCGTTGCAACTTTCCGAAGTATTCTTCGGACAGCGTCCCCAATGCTGCTACCTCCCGTCAGTTTCAAAAACTTGGTCTATGCAACATATGAAGAAAAATATTTAAAAGCAAGTGTTAGTGTTGCAAATAAACAAATCATAAGCACACCAATAGGATGTACATAGTAAATCAGCATACCATGATTTGTTGTTGTTGGAGGCCCTCTAATTTCAGTTGTAGTACTGACAGCTCCTGCACTGTTCTGCAGGGCCTCTCAATGGCCTCATGTGGCTGGATGGTCATAGATGCCCCTGGACCAGGATTATTGTTTTGAATAGCCTGGACCAGGCGTTCCATTGAATTGGCTATGTCTGCCTGCATTCTCTGAATTGCCATTAGGACCCGCTTTTCAGACTCTGCAATTTTTTCATAGAGATCTGACAAATTGAGCGAGAGGAAAACAGAAAGGTATTTTGACTTCCAAGTATCTGCTCAGTGTAAGCATGTGTGGTATTCAAGAACTAAATGTAGACATTGGCATAGGAAAACAACGATATAATTACCTGCATTTACTGTAGTCTGTGCCTGGCTGTCAATGTGTGTGTTGTCTGTCATTGGCACGAATGTAGGTGTTATGGTTATTGTTTGTATCACAGGTTATAGTGACCTTTCACCATCATACAAGTTCTGCTCTAAATCTGCACAAACATTTCATAGATATTATGAAACAGAACACTGACAGCGTTAGTTGAGATACAAGTTAAGGTGCAATTTCACTTAATAAGAGCAAATATTTGAAGTTTATAGATGGATAGAAGCCCAATATTAAATATGCATACCATTTGAAGAAGTGTCTTCAGTTACACTAACCAACAGGAGCAACAAGTCCCTCGATAAGTCATTGTTTTGTAATCTATTATATACAATATATTATAGTTATCTCTAAGAATGCATTTACTTTTATAAGTTAACAGTTGGGTAATACATCAAATGGCAGTACTTACTTTCACTATCTGTCCTGTACCTAGAAGGGACAGATCTCTTCCGCCTTTTCTCTTCCTCCTCACTTTCCACATTGGAGCTTTCAGTGGCTTTCATGGCTCTTTTTCTGGCTGTCTTGTAGTTGTCTAAGGTCAGAGTAGTTTAAACAATATTCATTTTCAGTATGTAAATGTAGTGTACCTCCATGACTATATCTTTATTCAGTTTCTCACCAGTGCTTGAGATGATCCGTATCTGGTATCGTTTCCAGAGTCTCTTATCCGGAATTTGGTATGTCTTTGCCATGCCACTGGCATTTTTAGGGGGCCAGTAGCACATCTTAACCTAAATCATGTCAGGGAAAAAGGAAAAAAAAGTTAATCATGTATTTTTTCTGAACTATGGGGATTTCGTGTGTGTGTGTACTGTATCTAGCCTTACCCCATTTATCTCTTCTACCCATGTAGCAGGCGCCACACCAACTGAATTTTCTCTCACAAATATGAACACATGGAAACGAACCTGTATTGTAAAAAATAAGAACATACACTCTTTACAAATTAAGGCCAAGAGCACAATCATTTAAGAAATATGAGAAAATTGCTTTGACAGAAAAAACAACAACACGTACATTATTAACAAAGGGATTATTCCAGATCATGGAGGGCAGAAAGAGCCAGTCTGTGGCCATGCTCATCCACCAGGATCATAGCTCTCCCGTTCAAGCTGCTCTTGTTCAGAACCTCCATTTTTGAAGAACCACACAGATAGGCTCCATACATTCGGGAATCACATGGCTGGATATGATATGATTTCAACTCCGAAAATACTCTGCATAAAAACTGTCCGGAGTTGGTCCTCTCCAGCACTTGACAGCAGGATGTTGGGCTGATGATGTAAACATTGTTTGGATGTTTCATTTCAAGTGGTCTTGATTGTTCACCTGGTTGAATTAGAATCTGTGAACGTTCTTGGAGCCGTTTTGCCACCTGGATGAGGACATGGTTCCCTGACCTAGCCATCTTCTTCAGTTGGTAGAGGTAGCTTTCAAAAGTGAAGGCACTACATTTGTCCAACGACCCATTACTGGTGGCATCAGCCGCGAGGTGAAGCAGTGAGTGCACGTTGTACACAAGAAATTCTCTTCCGTATATCTGCCGGCCTTCTTCCACAAAGTAGGTCAGGAGTTCATGGGCATACATGCTGTGCGACTGCGTTAAGTGGGGACAGACAAGTATACACATAGCCACACTAAAGGCCATGAAGTGATGATACAGTCTTTCTGGCAGAATTCCCCGCAGAACAACTTTTCCTGTGTAAAGTAAAATCTGCCTAAACTCAGTGGCCTTCCACCTCTCCAATTCCTTAAGACTGCGTGGCTTCCTGGCAAAATAATTGGGAATGGCACCTCTAACATAAGCCTCTGGTCAACCTCCCTTAACTGATGCCCCGTCTTGCCCTGTGACCACAGTATTAGCAGTTTTCTCATAACTCCCAGGCAGCACTGGTGCATGTAGTCTGCAGGGAAACATCTGACCATGTCAATTTGGAGGTCGCTGAAAGGGCACACTGCATCTTCATGGTGGTGTTCTGGCTGGTGTTTCTCTCTGAATGAGACATCATCCCTGAGATTGAGGTCATGCACTTGTTGATAGGTCATGCGCCCCTCCCAGTTGCCTTTTTGGGTGCATTTATCACAGCCATAGTAGCCAGAGAATTGTTTGATGCACTTCAGCATGGCTTTTGCTGGTGCATCACATCTAATGCATCTCAGTCTCACACTTAGTGTTCTTTGTCCCCACTTCAATCCATGCATCAGTATTGTTTTAAGTTCATCTGCTACAACTTGTCCAGTGATTTGGGCTTGGCCTCGGTAAGAGCAATTATTAAAGGAAATGTGTTTGCTGGTTTTAGATGAACTGTGCAGAGTACAGGCCAGAAGGATTTACATGTGCTCTTAAAGAGCGGCAGTCCATCTACATTGAGGGAGATCTCAATCTCAGTGATGTCTCTAACATCGCAGGGATAACGATTCAGACAAGTGATTAGTTGTTCCGTCACTCCAAAATTGACACATTCCACTCCAGACACCATTTGGCTTTGGATACGTTTTGTTTTCAACAATGTTTTAGCCGTAGAGGGAAGGTCCTCATGTCCTTGATCCCTAAGAATTTTGAGCAGGGCATCTGCAGCATTGTGCTTAATGTTGTAGACACTGATCCATTTTTTTAACTCCTCTGCTAAGTTGTCAGTGGGCATTTCATTGTTGGCAGAATTCTCTAATGACACTGTGTCCATGTCGCTATCCGAAGTTTCGGGATCCATATTCCCTGTATCTACAACCATTGCATCATTAATGGTAGTGTCGTGAAATGACATTTCATTCGTGTCACCGTCAGATTCTCCATTTGTATTTTGCAGCAATTGCAGGTCTATGTCATTGTGAGACATATTGACGGTTTCACTGTCTGGCATACTAGGATTCCCTGCATTCATTTTACTCGTTCTTCTCTGTACCCTTGTCCAAAGTCTTTTGTACTCTCTTCTCCTGGCTTCTGCAGTCATCCAGCTATGTGATATAGCTCTATGTTTTTGTCTCTACAAATAAGTACACAATGTGCACTTAATATATAATTTGTTTTAAATACATAAAGGTCATTTATTCTGACATCTTTGTTGTTGCAGTAAAGTATTACAGTTACCGTCTTACCTTGTAAGATGACATTGTAACAGTGAAGAAGGCAGGGTTCAAAAGCGGCATAAGGGTCTGGAAAGCATTGTAAAGAGAAGATATTGTAAAACTTGGCAAATATTTATGACGGAATATAATGTTATAAATGGCAATTATCTTAATGTTACAATATGTCAAAAGATGACTGACTTTTATATATTTTTTACCCTTGTCCAAATCGGACAGAAACTAATATAGGCTACTAGAGTTACATCAGTGTTATAATAGTGTATGTAGCCTAGTGGACTAGAGTGCTACATCAGTAAACAGTTTTTGCGTGGTTCGATTACCGGTCAATGCGGATGTATTTTGCAGGTTGGAACTTTTACGACTTTCCTTTGTCAGAAGTTAACTCTAACATGTCCAATTAATATTATTGTATCCATTATGTCGAGTATTTTTAGGTTAACCGTCATGACTCCCCGCTCGCTAGCTACAGCTATTCATTCGCTCGCGCAAGGCATTTGATGTTAGCCGTTACAGTACCACCGAGGTTTTTCAACTGTCACATTAGCATAGAAAAACTTACCACAGTACAGTACAACATGGTTATTTTGTCGGAAATTAGACAAAAGATACTCTTACAAGTTTATACCCACATTAACCTTAACAAAACATTAGCTCTACATGTAAAGCAATAGCTATGTTAGCTGCATACACCAGTGTAGCCTCACCTGACAACGGCGATGGTAGCTAGCCTACAGTAGTCGAAGTTGGTGGTGGTCAATTAGCACTAACCTAACTAATTCTAAGCTACACTAAAATACAAAAACCTATACTAGCAATATCTAAACAACTATCGAAAACGATTACTCTAAAATATTAAACTAGTCTAATAAAACTAAGATCCTAGCACTACGTTAAACTCTATAAATAACCTATGTCTTTTCTTTTCCAAATCCACCAACAACTGCGAAGAATAACGTTTGTTAGCACAATTTGAATGTGTAAACTGAACCATCCACGAGACGGCCTGGCTCGTGAGTTAAGTCTCTGGTAATAGTGGTGGTTTTAATCCAGCCACCTTGTTTGGTGTGTTCCTCTTATGTACCCATATGAATGGGGACTTTTGTGCCATACATGTTGTGTGTTAGTAGTACAGGGGGATATGTTACAAACAAGTATTTATTTTTCACTCTTGGTGTAACTGATTCATCCATTCACATGCATTCTGTCAAAGTAACTTGTGGCCAAAATGATTCCTAATGTCTTTATTGATTACTTAATACTACTGTAAAAATCAGCCTAATACAAGTAATCTTTGTCTTCAGTTTCCTGGGTGTCCCCATATATGAGGACCTCGCCTTATCCCTCAACACCTCTTCCTGAGGACCTCTGCTGGTCCCTCAACAGCATCCAGCTCAGCCCAGCTACAGTTCCACATCCGCCATCATTGCCTTTCCCTCGTCAGTTATCACCATTGTCTCCACAACCTTCAATAAATTATACACTTTTGACTGTCTACCAGTGTACTGATTGTAGCCTAACAATTTAGGTTAGTTGGGGTTGGTATGAACAGAAATAATGCTTCTACAAATCCTGATAGTGTTCAATATTGGTTATGGGGATAATAATCACCTGATATGTCTGGTTGGATTTCCTCTTCCATGAAGTGGCTGTAGGGATAGAGTATCAATTCTAATATTGAGAACAAAAAAGTACCAGCAAAAATATTACACACTCAAAACTGTAGCAATATAATATATACATTATGGTACATTACTTTTTTAATCGATTATTTTTACATAAGGACATTCATTTGACAACAAACCATCTAAGGAACAGCCTGAAAAGACTAACGTATCATCTCTGTCTTTGGACAGTGCAACCACCTGATAGGACTGCTATAAACACCCACTATATAAACATTGGGTACACATCTGGCCCCCCCAACTCAAGCCTGGCATGTTCCATCAAAGACATAGGTATCAGCCCAAGAGTGTGTCTACTTCTACCTGGAAGAAAATGAAATCAAAATATAATATATAATACATAATTTCAGCCTGCCTTATGCAACAAAGGTAAATGGGAAAAAAGAATCTATTAATGAAACAGGTCTGTTTAATAAATGAACTTTATTTTTCACAGATTTTGTGACAATTATAATCAATATAAATTCATAAGTAAAAACATGAAGAGGGGGAGAAGCAATTGTGTAATTTTCCATTTTAAACTTAACTGTCTACAAAGACCTGTTCTTTTTGAACAGAGGCCCTTTACACAGAACGTCCCCATGTGACTTTCAGGGAACTATACGGGGACGTTCTTTAAAAGTCCCAAATGTCATATTTGTAATGTTTGCGGTGTGACCACAAAATAACGAACATGGAACGTCTCTATAAAGTCATACAGGAAACGTTCAAAAAAGTACATTCAGAACCAAATGAGAACGTTTTACAAACGTCCCCAATGTTCTGTAAAGGTTCGGGACGTTCATCACATTTAGATAACTTTTAGGGAACGTTATGCAAAGTCCCAATAACGTCCCCTCCTACGTGGGAAGGCATAAAACTACAGATGAAAGTCGTAGAATGGAGGCTAGATCATGTACACTTTAAGCTCAATGTAGCAACATACCTTGTTTGGCCAATTTGGTCGATTGTGGGGAAAAAAAGTCGAACCGTTTTTAGTTATGGAGAGCCATCGCGCTAGCTTGATTATAAGAGAGAATAACAGAAATGTAGCTAGACTCCACACCTCAATCAAGTTAACCTAGACGCAAAACTGTACCTCCAATACAAAAAATAATGATATTTTCCGTGACCCAAGACTCTGCCTAAACCAGAGATATCCTTTATATGTCTGTGTGGTCAGAAATACAACTCTTGGCAGTTTCGAAAACGTGTACCCAATTCTGCTTTCATGGTGCGTGTCTGTTTGGTTGCCACGGTGATGGCGCAGCTGTGATGGCTAACGAGCTAGGCAGAGACACAAACGAACATTTACCTAGCATCCACACGGTGTGGATGCTAGGTAGTCCCGTGATAGCCGTGTTGCTACAGCCACTTTCGGTAAGTCCTGTTTTTACACATTTTAAGCTAGAATTCATGATTGGGTTTGTGAAAGTACACTACTCTTGAATTATGGTGAAGGTTTAGCACTTTTATACCTTTTAGATCGTGATTCTGAAGTGACGGAAAACCGAACTCGAAAAGTAGCTATTGTAGCTCTAGCTTTTTTCCTCTGTGTTTTTAATTAGTGAGTCATTTTGCACCTCGGCGAATTGTTCATCAAAAAGGTCGAGGAGAGCAGCCTTTAGGAGATGCGGGAATTGTGCTTTTAGCCAGATGCTCAGATTATTTTTGTGTTTTGTGGACTTGCAATTGGAGTGATACTGCGTCCCGGGGGTACATTGTTTTAACGTTACCTCAGAGTCAGGCTCGGCTCGCCCACTGGCAGTGTGTAAACAATTTTGTATTTCACTCAATTCTACTCCAAAAACGTCAGGGAGGACTGCTTTTTGTAGACAAGGGCCTGCTAAAGATAGTCAGTATATCTGATTTTTCAAGGCGAGCCTGTTTCATTCGTCATATGCCCTGAGAAAGCGACCTACGTTAGCCAGGCTAGTTTAGCCAATTTCGGTAAGTCAGGCTATTTAAAGGTCTCTGACAGTCAGAATCACTGTTTACAAGCAAAGGTCGAGCTGGTCTTTTGTCAGATGTGTATATATTGACCAGTTTAGAGGTAAATACTCTTGCCAGAGCCTGGAATCGAACCCGTGTTTTGAGTGACTGCATGGGTCTCCATGAGGTCAACACATTTGGATTGAAGTTCAAGTAATGACACTGCATTTCACAGTCAAAACTGAAGTCTGTATCAAGTGTAGATGGGAAAAGCTTCATTTTTCACAACTGACATGGACCCTTTCTTCACTTTGACAGGTCTGGAGGGTCATGCAGAGGCCTGCTCAACAGAGTTCAACAGAGGATGCAACAGACTCGAGGATGGTGAGATCCACACAGACCCCTTGCTGGACTACCCCTCTCTAGGTGGACAGCTTCTCTTCAGCCCTGACCCCAGGACAGCTTCATCCAGCTGGCCTGCCTGCCTGCCTGCCTGCCTGCAGGCCCTGCTTGCCCCTGCCTGCCAGCCCTCCAGAGACAGTCACCCCACAGACACAGTAGCTCTGCAGCCTGCTTTTTTGAGGACATTGATGAAAAAGGACAAGCCAGCATTACTTTGATGAAAGTCTAAATGTTTAATCCTTTCCATGTGCCAGTATGCCAAGCTGCTGACTTTGTGTCTTAAGTGATGAAACTAGTTCAAGTGATAGACTTTTGACCTGAATCCAATGATTATTCATCTGAATAAAAACCACTCAAGAGAAGTACTGCTTCTTGGATCATTTGTGCTCCACATCAGTACATCTCACACATTTGCCTTTGTTTCCATGGGATTCATGGAATTGTTAGTTTCTGCTCCACCATTTCCACCCTAGTGTAATAATAAGTATAATTTAGGACAGCAATTACATTTTTGTGTTATCCTTTCGCATTACACACATTTAGTCAATGTTCTTAAACTCAACCGATTATTGTCATTTTACCATACTGTTCATATTGAACAGACATCAGTGTTTACTTGGAAAGATGACTGTGTATTTCCACTTTTGATTTGTATTTCCATCGTAAGTTTGGTCTTTAATTTCATTTGGAAGTGGTATTAAAAGGTCTTACATTTAACTTGTTTATACCTGTAGACACCCTGTGAAGCCCCCACCCCCCACTCCAGAGACAGTTGGTGACAGAGAGGTGCAGACATTAAGTTAAACATGCCTTAAGAGTAGAGTAACAAATAGAGACTAAATGTGTAAATGGCTGTTGAAACTCAGTTCTCTGAGTTGGTGCATGTCAGTTTAGGCAAAGGTAGCCTTTTAAACCTCTAGGTTTAAAACAAATTCAGATTTGATTGGAACTCTCTCTTTTATACATTTATAGTTGGATTTGACATTTAACAGACATTTAATTCATTTAGCGAGTTGTTTAACTCAAACAACCATAACACGGTACATATGGTATACAAAGCTGCAGTCAGATTTGGCGAAATTGTTAGCTTGGATGTTATCTTTACATATAGACAAGTTTATGAGCCGTTTCCGCTCTACTTCCTAAACTCCTCCCTTCGATGCAATTCACTTCCGTTCTGGCAAGCAGGGTTTGTTTTGCTAGCTAGCTCCGTTGTGCCGACAAAGCACTGATATCGCAGTGACAAAGAGGATATACAATTTACAACATGAAGAAAAGTGGTTCGGGAACGACGTGTGCGGTAGTTGGTTGCAAACACTCGAGAAAGCACCTGAACGAGTGATTCACGGAAGTGAATCCTTGAGGGTTTAGGTTGGTTGAGGGGCAGTTCTATGGGCATATGTGAAGCCCTCTGTGACATGCTTGCGTGTAAAAAGGGCTATACAAATAAATTTGATTTGAGTTAGATAGAGTGCTACGACCACCAGTTTTAAAACCTAGAATCGCCTCTAGCCTGTTACAGTTATACTACAGTAGTATGGTTATTGTTTGTAGGCTATTCACATTTTGTTGGTGTTCCTTTGTAGTGGATTTAATAATTATACATTGATATGTGGATATAATAATTCAAACCTTTCAAAGTGCCAATACACACATCTGTAAAAGCCCGGCATGAGGTGTGTAGCCAACCGGTGCTTGTTTAAAGCAGTCATAACCGGGTTCATAGGAAGAATAGATAGATAAGTCGGCACTTCAGGCAGTGACAAGCCACTTAAATAAGGATAACAGTGTACTGCCTGTCTTGTCCTTCTGAAGTTGTTAATAGGCTGAACATCAACATGTAACATCAATAGCCTAGAAATTCCAAACGAATTAGCTTTCAATGTTATGTATACCTAGGCTACTTGGACCGTGTCCTGGCAATAAATAAAGAACATTATGCTACATGTTTTGCCAGGATAACTGGCAAGACCATTGAATGTTCATGATGTTCCTGTGTGTTTATTCCTTTGACTGGGTACAACAACGCGATCAGTCAACCGACTATAAATGTTTTTAATGCCGGGCTACGAATTTATAGAACAACTTATGTCTGATACGTGTGGCATCCTTTAGCCAAATAATTAGCCTACATTTTGCTGAGAGATTGAAGAGCTACACAACAAATGTTCTAATGAATCACCGACTAAAGTCATCTTCTGACATTGCCTTTTCTCCACGTTAAAAGCTACAAAATGATGGACTGGCAAAAGCTTTATAACTATAAATCTACTCAAAAATGTACTTAAAAGTATGGCGACGACGTTGGCAACTTATCCAGTAGTAAATGTCAAACGACAAGTATGTCAAAGTAGTAGAACCGTGATCCCAAGCTAGCATCAACATCGCTGTGTTTACACCGGCAGACGCTTTGCAAACCACTTCCGGCGGAAATGAAATGCATTTGTGTAGAGTTATGGCGGCCCCCTGGGATTTGGCGCGTAAACTTGTCTATAGATGGGGTCTTGTTGATGCGCACGCAGCTTCAAGGCAGAAAGACGCGTTCCATTTCACTTTTACTGTACCTACACCTTTAATGTTCCCGCCATCCCCCCATTTCTGAATAAAGTTCGACTGATCTGATTTGTTGATTTCTGTTGCTATGAAAACCAGTTTAGCCAAGCTAACTAACATTGTTTTTAGCTAGCTTGCATTACCATTCAATTGCTAACAAAACATTAGTAAAAATAGCTTGCTAATCGGGCAGAACTTGAACTCGGGCAGGAGACTCTGAGACCTCAGCACGCCACTAGCGTCATATCACGCAGTCGGAGCACAGCTAGATAATCAGCATCAGCGCTCTTGGGTACCCAGCATGCAGTGCGGCATGTACAAAAACAACAGCTACGCAAGGGATTTTAGTTGTTGTGTTCGTTCAGTTAGATATTTGTAATGTTATTGTTTGTTAGTTAATATAATCTTGTTGGTCACCTTGAGTGTGCATGCTGTGTAGTTTAATGGGAACAGAGAGTCGGCCATTTTAGGCCGTATACAGGGTATACTTGCAAGGAGCTGAACGTGGGCTGTGCCCTAGACCAGACCAATTGCCTATGAGGCTAATCTTGATTCTGGATTGACTGAGATTCTGGAAAGAGATCTACTCAAGAAGAGAGTCAATATCTGTGGTTTTCAAGCCATCTTTGAGAAAGTTTGAAAACAATGTTGCGGTTAATATGTTTTGATTGTGGGAGGCAACTTTTGGACTACACCTAAACCTCATGCGGCCACCGCACCACCTGCACTGGGAAAGAGGGAAACAGCATGGATGGGGAAAGTGTGTGGGCAGAGCAAGCAGTAGTAGTACATAAACTACATACGTCCTTTACTAAAGTGTATTCTGACTTTCATAAAGTTATTGTTGTAATCAAAGCTTTTAAAGAATGGATCTCTGCATGATGGGCCTGACCAGAGCACAGGTGGCCTGACAGAACACGTTTCAAAGTTGACACTTTCAAAAGGGTGGCATTTTAACCCTGTCAGTCCAAAATGTCTAAAAGTTCATACGCATGCCTTATTGCCAATGGGGAACAAAGAAGTCTCAAGAAACCATAATGTTGGCAGCATGGATATTTCTCTACAGTGACAATTTGTGAAGAATTTCAAAAAATGACTTCAAATCAGCCATTGATCCAATTGTCTTGAAATGTTGTATGAAATACATGTCTGTGTCATGTCAATTTTGTAATGGTTTGCAATGCTGAGGAGGAACCCGCCATTGCTGCCTGCAGCTATATTTAGGATTCCTCCGTAAGGAGGAAACCTATTGTTATTGTTAGTTTTATTATTATTAGGATTCCTCCGTAAGGAGGAAACCTATTGTTATTGTTAGTTTTATTATTATTAGGATTCCTCCGTAAGGAGGAAACCTATTGTTATTGTTAGTTTTATTATTATTAGGATTCCTCCTTAAGGAGGAAACCTATTGTTATTGTTAGTTTTATTATTAGGATTCCTCCGTAAGGAGGAAACCTATTGTTATTGTTAGTTTTATTATTATTATTATTATTATTCTAGTTCCATGGGAGTCAATGGCAGCCCCTAGAACCCTTGGATAACTTTTTGTTAAATTTGGCACACTCATTAAGGACAGTTCCTTCTATACCTACACCAAGTTTCATGTATCCCATCAGACCACTCTAGCGCCACCAATGGGTCAAAGTTGGACTTGTGTTTACACACGCAACTTTTGAACCGTATGACTGATTTTCAAAAATGAGGTACCATTGGATTCCCTGGATCAAGACGAGTTCAACGCACCCTATGACGTCAATTTCCGGTTATATAGATTTTCCGCTATTTCCGGTTGTATCAAAAACCTTTGAAAGCCTACTCCTCCTACAATTTTTGTCATATCTTCTTCAAAATGACCAGAGATGATCTTCAGACCAAGCCTCACAAAAGTTATCCCATGGCGTTTTGATTTTATAAACCGTTTGTCCGGCACAGCCAATCAAAATCAGCAAAAAAGTAACTAAACAGGAACTTGGGTCAAATCTCAGCAAATCTTTGAGATATCAACACTAAACTTGGTATATCAGTAGACGACACTACAACATGTTACCATGTGCAAAGGCAACTTCATATCTCAAAAAATGATTGATATAAAGCAAATTGAATTTATCGCTAACGCTAAAATAATGCTTTACACATCCGCCGGTCAAAAACTGATACTTTGATTCAATCACAAGTTCATATGAAGATTCTTGAGAATGTTTAGTACACAAATCTGAGGAAAAGTTGACTGTAACATGAAAAGTCGATTTGTGGTGAATATTTGAAACATGCATGCTTGGCTAATTGATGACGAAATTTCCAATGAAATGTCTCCCCTGCTCTTCAGCGCGCGCGTGCTCCACATTCTCACACACTCAGCCTTTCCCTTGACACACACGCGGGCTTGGCGAGACGCATACACAACATTTCAGGCAATTGTGGGCTGACCAAGCCCCCACTCATTCCTTGGCTTGAAGTGAAGGCCCTTGTGGATCTTGATGGTAATGCATTTTAGAAAAAGTTCTCAAAATCCTGAAACATTGATAGTATAGGCCAGGAGTAACTACCACACAACTAATGACGCACCATTATCCATAGGTGGCGCTACGGCCAAGCCCCAATTGTCCATTTACAAAGTGATGCCATTCGCATCCCATTTGTCCCAAAATTCTGAAATTCATTAGATATGCCTTATTTCTCATGAGGAACAAAAAAGCCTCAATAACCTATAACGGCCGCCATATTGGATTTTTTTGTACAATAAAGATTTAGGAAACACGTTTATTTGCTACTTCTCCTACAATTTTTGTCCAATCTTCCCCAGAATTGGCAGGTATCATCATCAGAGCAACCCTCACTGAATTCTTCAACAGATTTTTGAATTTCAAAACCGTTTGTCCGGCACAGCCAATCAAACTCGTCAACAAAGCAACCAAACAGGAAGTTGGATCAAATCTCAGCAAATCTTTGAAATATCACCACCAAACTTGGTGTGTCACGTGAAAGACACTACATCATGTTCCCATGTGAGAAGGCAAATTAATATCTTCAAAAATGATTGAAATAAAGGAAATCTAATTTATTTCTAACGCTAAAATAATGCTTTACACATTCGCCGGTGCAAAACTGATACTCTGATACAATCACAAGTTCATGAAGACTCTTGAGAATGTTTAGTACACAAATCTCAGAAAAAGTTGACTGTAAGGTGAAAAGTTGAATTTTGGTGAATATTTGAAAAATGCATGCTTGGCTAATTGCTAATGAAATTTCCAATGTAATGTCTCCCTCTGCTCCTCAGCGCGCGCGCTCCACATTCTCACACACTCAGCCTTTCCCTTGACACACTCGCAAGCTTGACGAGACGCATACACAACATTTCAGGCAATTGTGGGCTGACCAAGCCCCCACTCATTGCTTGGTCTTTAGCAAAGGCCCATGTGGATCTTGATGGTATTGCATTTCCGATTTTGTATACAATGGTAAAAAGTTCTAAAAATCCTGAAACATTGATAGTATAGGCCAAGAGTAACTACCACACCACAAATGGCCCAATATCACCCATAAGTGACGCTACAGGCCACGCCCTGATACACAAAGATACAAGGCTTTCTGGAATGGGTAGGCTCACCAAGCCCTCTCCCTTCACTCCTTGGCTTGAAATAAAAGCCCTTGTGGATCTTGATGGTATTGCATTTCAGATTTGGTATCCCATTGGTAAGTCTGCAGCATGGAATTTTACAGTGACAATTTGTAAAGAATATACATTTTTCAGTGGTTTGCAATGTTTGGAGGAATCCGCCATTGCTGCTTGCAGTTATATTTATTATTATTATTCTAGTTCCATGGGAGTCAATGGCAGCCCCTAGAACCCTTGGATAACTTTTTGTTAAATTTGGCACACTCATTAAGGACAGTTCCTTCTATACCTACACCAAGTTTCATGTATCCCATCAGACCACTCTAGCGCCACCAATGGGTCAAAGTTGGACTTGTGTTTACACACGCAACTTTTGAACCGTATGACTGATTTTCAAAAATGAGGTACCATTGGATTCCATGAATCAAGACGAGTTCAACGCAACCTATGACGTCAATTTCCGGTTATATAGATTTTCCGCTATTTCCGGTTGTATCAAAAACCTTTGAAAGCCTACTCCTCCTACAATTTTTGTCATATCTTCTTCAAAATGACCAGAGATGATCTTCAGACCAAGCCTCACAAAAGTTATCCCATGGCGTTTTGATTTTCTAAACCGTTTGTCCGGCACAGCCAATCAAAATCAGCAAAAAAGTAACCAAACAGGAACTTGGGTCAAATCTCAGCAAATCTTTGAGATATCAACACTAAACTTGGTATATCGGTGGACGACACTACAACATGTTACCATGTGCTAAGGCAACTTCATATCTCAAAAAATGATTGATATAAAGCAAATCGAATTTATCGCTAACGCTAAAATAATGCTTTACACATCCGCCGGTCAAAAACTGATACTTTGATTCAATCACAAGTTCATATGAAGACTCTTGAGAATGTTTAGTACACAAATCTGAGGAAAAGTTGACTGTAACATGAAAAGTCGATTTTATGTGAATATTTGAAACATGCATGCTTGGCTAATTGCTAACAAAATTTTCAATGAAATGTCTCCTCTGCTCTTCAGCGCGCGCGTGCTCCACATTCTCACACACTCAGCCTTTCCCTTGACACACGCGCAGGCTTGGCGAGACGCATACACAACATTTCAGGCAATTGTGGGCTGACCAAGCCCCCACTCATTCCTTGGCTTGAAGTGAAGGCCCTTGTGGATCTTGATGGTAATGCATTTTAGAAAAAGTTCTCAAAATCCTGAAACATTGCTAGTATAGGCCAGGAGTAACTACCACACCACAAATGACGCACCATTATCCATAGGTGGCGCTACGGCCAAGCCCCAATTTTCCATTTACAAAGTGATGCCATTCGCATCCCATTTGTCCCAAAATTCTGAAATTCATTAGATATGCCTTATTTCTCATGAGGAACAAAAAAGCCTCAATAACCTATAATGGCCGCCATATTGGATTTTTTTGTACAATAAAGATTTAGGAAACACGTTTATTTGCTACTTCTCCTACAATTTTTGTCCAATCTTCCCCAGAATTGGCAGGTATCATCGTCAGAGCAACCCTCACTGAATTCTTCACAGATTTTTGAATTTCAAAACCGTTTGTCTGGTACAGCCAATCAAAATCTTCAACAAAGCAACCAAACAGGAAGTTGGATCAAATCTCAGCAAATCTTTGAAATATCACCACCAAACTTGGTGTGTCACGTGAAAGACACTACATCATGTTCCCATGTGAGAAGGCAAATTAATATCTTAAAAAATGATTGAAATAAAGGAAATCTAATTTATTTCTATCTAACGCTAAAATAATGCTTTACACATCCGCCAGTCAAAAACTCTGATTCAATCACAAGTTCATATGAAGACTCTTGAGAATGTTTAGTACACAAATCTGAGGAAAAGTTGACTGTAACATGAAAAGTCGATTTTATGTGAATATTTGAAACATGCATGCTTGGCTAATTGCTAACGAAATTTTCAATGAAATGTCTCCCCTGCTCTTCAGCGCGCGCGTGCTCCACATTCTCACACACTCAGCCTTTCCCTTGACACACGCGCGGGCTTGGCGAGACGCATACACAACATTTCAGGCAATTGTGGGCTGACCAAGCCCCCACTCATTCCTTGGCTTGAAGTGAAGGCCCTTGTGGATCTTGATGGTAATGCATTTTAGAAAAAGTTCTCAAAATCCTGAAACATTGATAGTATAGGCCAGGAGTAACTACCACACCACAAATGACGCACCATTATCCATAGGTGTCGCAACGGCCAAGCCCCAATTGTCCATTTACAAAGTGAGGCCATTCGCATCCCATTTGTCCCAAAATTCTGAAATTCATTAGATATGCCTTATTTCTCATGAGGAACAAAAAAGCCTCAATAACCTATAACGGCCGCCATATTGGATTTTTTTGTACAGTAAAGATTTAGGAAACACGTTTTTTCGCTACTTGTCCTACACTTTTTGTCCAACCTTCCCCAGAATTGGCAGGTATCATCGTCAGAGCAACCCTCACTGAATTCTTCAACAGAATTT
Source organism: Osmerus mordax (assembly GCF_038355195.1). Lineage (NCBI taxonomy): Eukaryota > Metazoa > Chordata > Actinopteri > Osmeriformes > Osmeridae > Osmerus > Osmerus mordax. Next base: position 11,186,635 of record NC_090051.1, on the reverse strand, counting down.
TGAATTTCAAAACTGTTTGTCCGGTACAGCCAATCAAAATCGTCAACAAAGCAACCAAACAGGAAGTTGGATCAAATCTCAGCAAATCTTTGAAATATCACCACCAAACTTGGTGTGTCACGTGGAAGACACTACATCATGTTCCCATGTGAGAAGGCAAATTAATATCTTAAAAAATGATTGAAATAAAGGAAATCTAATTGATTTCTAACGCTAAAATAATGCTTTACACATCGGCTAGTCAAAAATTCTGATTCAATAACAAGTTCATGAAGACTCTTGAGAATTAGTACACAAATCTCAGAAAAAAAGTTGACTTTAAGATGAAAAGTTGAATTTTGGTGAATATTTGAAAAATGCATGCTTGGCTATTTGTTAAGGAAATTTCCAATGAAATGTCTCCCCTGCTCCTCAGCGCGCGCGCTCCACATTCTCACACACTCAGCCTTTCCCTTGACACACGCGCGGGCTTGGCGAGACGCATACACAACATTTCAGGCAATTGTGGGCTGACCAAGCCCCCACTCATTCCTTGGCTTGAAGTGAAGGCCCTTGTGGATCTTGATGGTAATGCATTTTAGAAAATGTTCTCAAAATCCTGAAACATTGATAGTAAGTAAGTAAGTAAGTAAGACTTTATTTATATAGCACATTTCATACAAGAATTGTAGCTCAAGGTGCTTTACATAAAATCAATAAAAACAATAATACAAGTGATAAATAATTCAAACAATAATAAAAATCCCAATAAGATCTCTGTTCAAGAGAGAAAACAACTTTAAAAAGTAGGAAAACCCTTTTGAGATAAAATTACTTAAATGCTTCGGTAAAAAGGTAGGTTTTAAGCTGTCTTTTAAATATGTCTAGAGTGTTAGCTTCCCTAATATTTATGGGTAATTTGTTCCATAGTTTTGGGGCGTAATTGACAAAGGCCGAATCACCAATCTTCTTATGACTGCTTCTGGTGACCTCTAATAGGCCTGCATTTGATGATCGCAGTGTTCTAGCTGGTGTGTAGTTTATAAAGGAGTTAGCAATGTAGCTAGGTCCTTGTCCGTGTAGAGCTTTGTATGTGAGAAAAAGGACCTTAAAGTCAATTATGAAGGTAACAGGGAGCCAGTGTAAAGTAGCTAGGACAGGACTAATGTGTTTTCTCCTTTTAGTTTTGGTTAATAATCTAGCTGCAGAATTTTGAATGAGCTGTAGTCTTTCAGTGGTTTTCTTGGGAAGACCAGTGAAAAGTGCGTTACAGTAGTCCAGCCGGCTGGATATAAAAGCATGAATTAACTTCTCTGCATCATTTTGGTTTATGAATGGTCGTACCTTTGCTATATTCCTCAGGTGAAAGAAAGCTGTTTTGGTCACTTTATTAATGTGAGAGTTGAAATTCAAATCTGAGTCCAGGATTACGCAGAGACTCGTCACCTCTGGTTTAAGACAGGGGGTTAAGCCTCCAAGATTCTTAATAAGCATCTCTCTTTTGGATTTGGGGCCACATAGTAGGACTTCGGTTTTGTCTTCATTTAATTTAAGAAAGTTATCATTCATCCATTTGTTTATTGCCAACAGGCAGTTTGTAATGGAATTGATGGCCGTTGCATCGTTGGGTTCAGTGGATATATATAGTTGTGTGTCATCCGCATAGCTATGGAAATCTATGTTATGTTTTCTGATTATGTCGCCGAGTGGTAACATATAAAGAGAAAAAAGTAATGGACCTAAGCAGCTTCCTTGAGCAACCCCGTAGCAGTTCTGATGTTTCTTGGACCTATGGTCACCTAAACTAACATAAAACTTCCTTCCTGTGATATATGATTTCAGCCAGTTCAATACACTATCCGTGAACCCAATAAGCTTTTCCAGTCTATTGATTAGGATGTCGTGATCAATTGTATCAAATGCTGCACTGAGATCTAACAGGATAAGGATAGAGACTTTATTTGCATCAGAGTTTAGTCTGAGGTCGCTAATTATTTTGGTGAGAGCAGTTTCAGTACTGTGATATTTCCTGAAACCTGACTGCGAGACTTCCAGGATGTTATTTTCTTCAAGAAAATAATTTAATTGGACTAAAACTATCTTTTCCAGTACTTTACTAATAAATGGGAGGTTTGATATTGGTCTGTAATTTGCAAGTAGACTGTTATCCAATTTGGGTTTCTTTAATAGGGGCTTTACAACAGCTGTTTTGAAGGCATCTGGGAAGACGCCAGTTCTAAGGGATGTGTTTATAATCTCTAGCACCGGACCTGAGACACTATCAAACACTCGCTTAAAGAATGTTGTGGGTATAGGATCAATATCTGAGGTTGTGGAGTTAGATTCGCTGACAATTTTGGAAAGTTCACTAAGTGTGATACAGGTAAATGTGCTCATGGTTATGTTGCAGAATCTACTGATGTCAGTTTCGACCCCACTATTAATAATACTCGCTCTAATCAAAGTTATTTTGTTCTTGAAGAACAAAGCAAGCTCTTCACATTTAACTGCTGAGGATGGAGGTGGGGCAGGGACAGTGTTTAGCAGCTGGTCAATGGTGGAGAAAAGAACTCTGGAATTTCTGGCATTTTCTGTAATAATGTTGGAGAAATATTCTCTCCTTGCTAGACAGATGGTTTTGTTAAAGGTGGTTAGTGTATCTTTGTAGATATTGTAGTGGATAGTGATCTTTGTTTTCCTCCATTTTCTCTCTGCTGCACGGCATTTTCTTTTCGTTTCACTAACATTTTTATTTCTCAGCCATGGGGAGGTTCTGCTTGTGCACTTCTTTTTGGTTTTCAGTGGTGCAACAGAGTCTAACACAGATAATAGTGCATAATTGAGGTTCTCTACCATTTCATTCAGAGAGCAATCATGGTAAGTCGGCTCATGTAGAGCAAATTGTTCAGAAAATGTCATCATAGCTGTATCGTCTAAATATCTTCTATGGACTAAGAATTCTTTTTTGGTTTTTGTTAGGATAATTTCCACATTAAAAAGTATATAATGATGGTCTGAGAGGGGTAGATCAGTTATTGAAATATTATTGATATTTAGTCCAGTTGTTATCACTAGATCTAGTGTGTTTCCGATAGTATAGGCCAGGAGTAACTACCACACCACAAATGACGCACCATTATCCATAGGTGGCGCTACGGCCAAGCCCCAATTTTCCATTTACAAAGTGATGCCATTCGCATCCCATTTGTCCCAAAATTCTGAAATTCATTATATATGCCTTATTTCTCATGAGGAACAAAAAAGCCTCAATAACCTATAACGGCCGCCATATTGGATTTTTTTGTACAATAAAGATTTAGGAAACACGTTTTTTTGCTACTTCTCCTACAATTTTTGTCCAATCTTCCCCAGAATTGGCAGGTATCATCGTCAGAGCAACCCTCACTGAAATCTTCAACAGATTTTTGAATTTCATAACCGTTTGTCCGGTACAGCCAATCAAAATCGTCAACAAAGCAACCAAACAGGCAGTTGGATCAAATCTCAGCAAATCTTTGAAATATCACCACCAAACTTGGTGTGTCACGTGAAAGACACTACATCATGTTCCCATGTGAGAAGGCAAATTAATATCTTCAAAAATGATTGAAATAAAGGAAATCTAATTTATTTCTATCTAACGCTAAAATAATGCTTTACACTTCCGCCAGTCAAAAAACTCTAATTCAATCACAAGTTCATGAAGACTCTTGCGAATGTTTAGTACACAAATCTCAGAAAAAGTTGACTCTAAGATGAAAAGCTGATTTTTGGTGAATATTTGAAAAATGCATGCTTGGCTAATTATTAAGGAAATTTCCAACTAAATGTCTCCCCTGACCCTCAGCGCGCGCGCTCCACATTCTCACACACTCAGCCTTTCCCTTGACACACGCGCAAGCTTGGCGAGACGCATACACAACATTTCAGGCAATTGTGGGCTGACCAAGCCCCCACTCATTGCTTGGTCTTTAGCAAAGGCCCATGTGGATCTTGGTGGTATTGCATTTCCGATTTTGTATGCAATGGTAAAAAGTTCTCAAAATCCTGAAACATTGATAGTATAGGCCAAGAGTAACTACCACACCACAAATGGCCCAATATCACCCATAAGTGACGCTACAGGCCACGCCCTGATACACAAAGATACAAGGCTTTCTGGAATGGGTAGGCTCACCAAGCCCCCTCCCTTCACTCCTTGGCTTGAAATAAAAGCCCTTGTGGATCTTGATGGTATTGCATTTCAGATTTGGTATCCCATTGGTAAGTCTGCAGCATGGAATTTTACAGTGACAATTTGTAAAGAATATACATTTTTCAGTGGTTTGCAATGTTTGGAGGAATCCGCCATTGCTGCTTGCAGTTATATTTAGGATTCCTCCGTAAGGAGGAAACCTATTGTTATTGTTAGTTTTATTATTATTATTATTAGGATTCCTCCGTAAGGAGGAAACCTATTGTTATTGTTAGTTTTATTATTATTATTATTATTATTATTATTATTATTCTAGTTCCATGGGAGTCAATGGCAGCCCCTAGAACCCTTGGATAACTTTTTGTTAAATTTGGCACACTCATTAAGGACAGTTCCTTCTATACCTACACCAAGTTTCATGTATCCCATCAGACCACTCTAGCGCCACCAATGGGTCAAAGTTGGACTTGTGTTTACACACGCAACTTTTGAACCGTATGACTGATTTACAAAAATGAGGTACCATTGGATTCCCTGGATGAAGACGAGTTCAACGCACCCTATGACGTCAATTTCCGGTTGTATAGATTTTCCGCTATTTCCGGTTGTATCAAAAACCTTTGAAAGCCTACTCCTCCTACAATTATTGTCATATCTTCTTCAAAATGACCATAGATGATCTTCAGACCAAGCCTCACAAAAGTTATCCCATGGCGTTTTGATTTTCTAAACCGTTTGTCCGGCACAACCAATCAAAATCAGCAAAAAAGTAACCAAACAGGAACTTGGGTCAAATCTCAGCAAATCTTTGAGATATCAACACTAAACTTGGTATATCGGTGGACGACACTACAACATGTTACCATGTGCAAAGGCAACTTCATATCTCAAAAGATGATTGATATAAAGCAAATCGAATTTATCGCTAACGCTAAAATAATGCTTTACACATCCGCCGGTCAAAAACTGATACTTTGATTCAATCACAAGTTCATATGAAGACTCTTGAGAATGTTTAGTACACAAATCTGAGGAAAAGTTGACTGTAACATGAAAAGTCGATTTTATGTGAATATTTGAAACATGCATGCTTGGCTAATTGCTAACGAAATTTTCAATGAAATGTCTCCCCTGCTCTTCAGCGCGCGCGTGCTCCACATTCTCACACACTCAGCCTTTCCCTTGACACACGCGCGGGCTTGGCGAGACGCATACACAACATTTCAGGCAATTGTGGGCTGACCAAGCCCCCACTCATTCCTTGGCTTGAAGTGAAGGCCCTTGTGGATCTTGATGGTAATGCATTTTAGAAAAAGTTCTCAAAATCCTGAAACATTGATAGTATAGGCCAGGAGTAACTACCACACCACAAATGACGCACCATTATCCATAGGTGGCGCTACGGCCAAGCCCCAATTTTCCATTTACAAAGTGATGCCATTCGCATCCCATTTGTCCCAAAATTCTGAAATTCATTAGATATGCCTTATTTCTCATGAGGAACAAAAAAGCCTCAATAACCTATAACGGCCGCCATATTGGATGTTTTTGTACAATAAAGATTTAGGAAACACGTTTTTTTGCTACTTCTCCTACAATTCTTGTCCAATCTTCCCCAGAATTGGCAGGTATCATCGTCAGAGCAACCCTCACTGAATTCTTTAACAGATTTTTGAATTTCAAAACCGTTTGTCCGGTACAGCCAATCAAAATCGTCAACAAAGCAACCAAACAGGAAGTTGGATCAAATCTCAGCAAATCTTTGAAATATCAACACCAAACTTGGTAAGATGACTCGGAACCGTCTTCTGAGGATGTCCAATCAATTTGGTGTCATGTGATCGTGTCATGTGATCGGCGTGGCCGCAGGAACCAAAAATGTTTTTTGGCCAATAACTGTTGATTTGTTTGCCTTTAGTTCATGAAAACTCTTGAGAATGTTTAGTACACAAATCTCAGAAAAAGTTGACTGTAAGATGAAAAGTTGAATTTTGGTGAATATTTGAAAAATGCATGCTTGGCTAATTGTTAAGGAAATTTCCAATGAAACGTCTCCCTCTGCTCCTCAGCGCGCGCGCTACACATTCTCACACACTCAGCCTTTCCCTTGACACACGCGCAAGCTTGACGAGACGCATACACAACATTTCAGGCAATTGTGGGCTGACCAAGCCCCCACTCATTGCTTGGTCTTTAGCAAAGGCCCATGTGGATCTTGATGGTATTGCATTTCCGATTTTGTATGCAATGGTAAAAGTTCTCAAAATCCTGAAACATTTATAGTATAGGCCAAGAGTAACTACCACACCACAAATGGCCCAATATCACCCATAAGTGACGCTACAGGCCACGCCCTGATACACAAAGATACAAGGCTTTCTGGAATGGGTAGGCTCAACCAAGCCCCCTCCCTTCACTCCTTGGCTTGAAGTGAAGGCCCTTGTGGATCTTGATGGTAATGCATTTTAGAAAAAGTTCTCAAAATCCTGAAACATTGATAGTATAGGCCAGGAGTAACTACCACACCACAAATGACGCACCATTATCCATAGGTGGCGCTACGGCCAAGCCCCAATTTTCCATTTACAAAGTGATGCCATTCGCATCCCATTTGTCCCAAAATTCTGAAATTCATTAGATATGCCTTATTTCTCATGAGGAACAAAAAAGCCTCAATAACCTATAATGGCCGCCATATTGGATTTTTTTGTACAATAAAGATTTAGGAAACACGTTTTTTCTTTACTTCTCCTACAATTTTTGTCCAATCGTCCCCAGAATTGGCAGGTATCATCGTCAGAGCAACCCTCACTGAATTCTTCAACAGATTTTTGAATTTCAAAGACATTACATCATGTTCCCATGTGAGAAGGCAAATTAATATCTTAAAAAATGATTGAAATAAAGGAAATCTAATTTATTTCTATCTAACGCTAAAATAATGCTTTACACACCCGCCAGTCAAAAACCTCTGATTCAATCACATGTTCATAAAGACTCTTGAGAATGTTTAGTACACAAATCTCAGAAAAAGTTGACTCTAAGATGAAAAGTTGATTTTTGGTGAATATTTGAAAAATGCATGCTCTGCTAATTGTTAAGGAAATTTCCAATGAAATGTCTCCCCTGACCCTCAGCGCGCGCGCTCCACATTCTCACACACTCAGCCTTTCCCTTGACACGCGCAAGCTTGGCGAGACGCATACACAACATTTCAGACAATTGTGGGCTGACCAAGCCCCCACTCATTGCTTGGTCTTTAGCAAAGGCCCATGTGGATCTTGATGGTATTGCATTTCCGATTTTGTATGCAATGGTAAAAAGTTCTAAAAATCCTGAGACATTGATAGTATAGGTTAACAGTAACTACCACACCACAAATGGCCCAACATCACCCATAGGTGACGCTACTGGCCACGCCCTGATGCACAAAGATACAAGGCTTTCTGGAATGGGTAGGCTCACCAAGCCCCCTCCCTTCACTCCTTGGCTCGGAATAAAAGCTCTTGTGGATCTTGATGGTATTGCATTTCAGATTTGGTGTCCCATCGGTAAGTCTGCAGCATGGATTTTTACAGTGACAATTTGTAAAGAATATAAATTTTTCAATGGTTTGCAATGTTTGGAGGAATCCGCCATTGCTGCTTGCAGTTATATTTATTATTATTATTCTAGTTCCATGGGAGTCAATGGCAGCCCCTAGAACCCTTGGATAACTTTTTGTTAAATTTGGCACACTCATTAAGGACAGTTCCTTCTATACCTACACCAAGTTTCATGTATCCCATCAGACCACTCTAGCGCCACCAATGGGTCAAAGTTGGACTTGTGTTTACACACGCAACTTTTGAACCGTATGACTGATTTACAAAAATGAGGTACCATTGGATTCCCTGGATGAAGACGAGTTCAACGCACCCTATGACGTCAATTTCCGGTTGTATAGATTTTCCGCTATTTCCGGTTGTATCAAAAACCTTTGAAAGCCTACTCCTCCTACAATTATTGTCATATCTTCTTCAAAATGACCATAGATGATCTTCAGACCAAGCCTCACAAAAGTTATCCCATGGCGTTTTGATTTTCTAAACCGTTTGTCCGGCACAACCAATCAAAATCAGCAAAAAAGTAACCAAACAGGAACTTGGGTCAAATCTCAGCAAATCTTTGAGATATCAACACTAAACTTGGTATATCGGTGGACGACACTACAACATGTTACCATGTGCAAAGGCAACTTCATATCTCAAAAGATGATTGATATAAAGCAAATCGAATTTATCGCTAACGCTAAAATAATGCTTTACACATCCGCCGGTCAAAAACTGATACTTTGATTCAATCACAAGTTCATATGAAGACTCTTGAGAATGTTTAGTACACAAATCTGAGGAAAAGTTGACTGTAACATGAAAAGTCGATTTTATGTGAATATTTGAAACATGCATGCTTGGCTAATTGCTAACGAAATTTTCAATGAAATGTCTCCCCTGCTCTTCAGCGCGCGCGTGCTCCACATTCTCACACACTCAGCCTTTCCCTTGACACACGCGCGGGCTTGGCGAGACGCATACACAACATTTCAGGCAATTGTGGGCTGACCAAGCCCCCACTCATTCCTTGGCTTGAAGTGAAGGCCCTTGTGGATCTTGATGGTAATGCATTTTAGAAAAAGTTCTCAAAATCCTGAAACATTGATAGTATAGGCCAGGAGTAACTACCACACCACAAATGACGCACCATTATCCATAGGTGGCGCTACGGCCAAGCCCCAATTTTCCATTTACAAAGTGATGCCATTCGCATCCCATTTGTCCCAAAATTCTGAAATTCATTAGATATGCCTTATTTCTCATGAGGAACAAAAAAGCCTCAATAACCTATAACGGCCGCCATATTGGATGTTTTTGTACAATAAAGATTTAGGAAACACGTTTTTTTGCTACTTCTCCTACAATTCTTGTCCAATCTTCCCCAGAATTGGCAGGTATCATCGTCAGAGCAACCCTCACTGAATTCTTTAACAGATTTTTGAATTTCAAAACCGTTTGTCCGGTACAGCCAATCAAAATCGTCAACAAAGCAACCAAACAGGAAGTTGGATCAAATCTCAGCAAATCTTTGAAATATCAACACCAAACTTGGTAAGATGACTCGGAACCGTCTTCTGAGGATGTCCAATCAATTTGGTGTCATGTGATCGTGTCATGTGATCGGCGTGGCCGCAGGAACCAAAAATGTTTTTTGGCCAATAACTGTTGATTTGTTTGCCTTTAGTTCATGAAAACTCTTGAGAATGTTTAGTACACAAATCTCAGAAAAAGTTGACTGTAAGATGAAAAGTTGAATTTTGGTGAATATTTGAAAAATGCATGCTTGGCTAATTGTTAAGGAAATTTCCAATGAAACGTCTCCCTCTGCTCCTCAGCGCGCGCGCTACACATTCTCACACACTCAGCCTTTCCCTTGACACACGCGCAAGCTTGACGAGACGCATACACAACATTTCAGGCAATTGTGGGCTGACCAAGCCCCCACTCATTGCTTGGTCTTTAGCAAAGGCCCATGTGGATCTTGATGGTATTGCATTTCCGATTTTGTATGCAATGGTAAAAGTTCTCAAAATCCTGAAACATTTATAGTATAGGCCAAGAGTAACTACCACACCACAAATGGCCCAATATCACCCATAAGTGACGCTACAGGCCACGCCCTGATACACAAAGATACAAGGCTTTCTGGAATGGGTAGGCTCAACCAAGCCCCCTCCCTTCACTCCTTGGCTTTAAATAAAAGCCCTTGTGGATCTTGATGGTATTGCATTTCATATTTGGTATCCCATTGGTAAGTCTGCGGCATGGAATTTTACAGTGACTATTTGTAAAGAATATACATTTTTCAGTGGTTTGCAATGTTTGGAGGAATCCGCCATTGCTGCTTGCAGTTATATTTAGGATTCCTCCGTAAGGAGGAAACCTATTGTTATTGTTAGTTTTATTATTATTATTATTATTATTATTATTATTATTATTCTAGTTCCATGGGAGTCAATGGCAGCCCCTAGAACCCTTGGATAACTTTTTGTTAAATTTGGCACACTCATTAAGGACAGTTCCTTCTATACCTACACCAAGTTTCATGTATCCCATCAGACCACTCTAGCGCCACCAATGGGTCAAAGTTGGACTTGTGTTTACACACGCAACTTTTGAACCGTATGACTGATTTACAAAAATGAGGTACCATTGGATTCCCTGGATGAAGACGAGTTCAACGCACCCTATGACGTCAATTTCCGGTTGTATAGATTTTCCGCTATTTCCGGTTGTATCAAAAACCTTTGAAAGCCTACTCCTCCTACAATTATTGTCATATCTTCTTCAAAATGACCATAGATGATCTTCAGACCAAGCCTCACAAAAGTTATCCCATGGCGTTTTGATTTTCTAAACCGTTTGTCCGGCACAACCAATCAAAATCAGCAAAAAAGTAACCAAACAGGAACTTGGGTCAAATCTCAGCAAATCTTTGAGATATCAACACTAAACTTGGTATATCGGTGGACGACACTACAACATGTTACCATGTGCAAAGGCAACTTCATATCTCAAAAGATGATTGATATAAAGCAAATCGAATTTATCGCTAACGCTAAAATAATGCTTTACACATCCGCCGGTCAAAAACTGATACTTTGATTCAATCACAAGTTCATATGAAGACTCTTGAGAATGTTTAGTACACAAATCTGAGGAAAAGTTGACTGTAACATGAAAAGTCGATTTTATGTGAATATTTGAAACATGCATGCTTGGCTAATTGCTAACGAAATTTTCAATGAAATGTCTCCCCTGCTCTTCAGCGCGCGCGTGCTCCACATTCTCACACACTCAGCCTTTCCCTTGACACACGCGCGGGCTTGGCGAGACGCATACACAACATTTCAGGCAATTGTGGGCTGACCAAGCCCCCACTCATTCCTTGGCTTGAAGTGAAGGCCCTTGTGGATCTTGATGGTAATGCATTTTAGAAAAAGTTCTCAAAATCCTGAAACATTGATAGTATAGGCCAGGAGTAACTACCACACCACAAATGACGCACCATTATCCATAGGTGGCGCTACGGCCAAGCCCCAATTTTCCATTTACAAAGTGATGCCATTCGCATCCCATTTGTCCCAAAATTCTGAAATTCATTAGATATGCCTTATTTCTCATGAGGAACAAAAAAGCCTCAATAACCTATAACGGCCGCCATATTGGATGTTTTTGTACAATAAAGATTTAGGAAACACGTTTTTTTGCTACTTCTCCTACAATTCTTGTCCAATCTTCCCCAGAATTGGCAGGTATCATCGTCAGAGCAACCCTCACTGAATTCTTTAACAGATTTTTGAATTTCAAAACCGTTTGTCCGGTACAGCCAATCAAAATCGTCAACAAAGCAACCAAACAGGAAGTTGGATCAAATCTCAGCAAATCTTTGAAATATCAACACCAAACTTGGTGTGTCACGTGAAAGACACTACGTCATGTTCCCATGTAGGAAGGCAAATTAATATCTTCAAAAATGATTGAAATGAAGGAAATCAAATTTATTTCTAACGCTAAAATAATGCTTTACACATCCGCCAGTCAAAAAACTCTGATTCAATCACAAGTTCATGAAGACTTTTGAGAATGTTTAGTACACAAATCTCAGAAAAAGTTGACTGTAAGATGAAAAGTTGAATTTAGGTGAATATTTGAAAAATGCATGCTTGGCTAATTGTTAAGGAAATTTCCAATGAAATGTCTCCCCTGCTCCTCAGCACGCGCGCTCCACATTCTCACACACTCAGCCTTTCCCTTGACACACGCACAAGCTTGGCGAGACGCATACACAACATTTCAGGCAATTGTGGGCTGACCAAGCCCCACTCATTGCTTGGTCTTTAGCAAAGGACCATGTGGATCTTGATGGTATTGCATTTCCGATTTTGTATGCAATGGTAAAAAGTTCTCAAAATCCTGAAACATTGATAGTATAGGCCAAGAGTAACTACCACACCACAAATGGCCCAATATCACCCATAAGTGACGCTACAGGCCACGCCCTGGTACACAAAGATACAAGGCTTTCTGGAATGGGTAGGCTCACCAAGCCCCCTCCCTTCACTCCTTGGCTTGAAATAAAAGCCCTTGTGGATCTTGATGGTATTGCATTTCAGATTTGGTATCCCATTGGTAAGTCTGCAGCATGGATTTTTACAGTGACAATTTGTGAAGAATATAAATTTTTCAGTGGTTTGCAATGTTTGGAGGAATCCGCCATTGCTGCTTGCAGTTATATTTATTATTATTATTCTAGTTCCATGGGAGTCAATGGCAGCCCCTAGAACCCTTGGATAACTTTTTGTTAAATTTGGCACACTCATTAAGGACAGTTCCTTCTATACCTACACCAAGTTTCATGTATCCCATCAGACCACTCTAGCGCCACCAATGGGTCAAAGTTGGACTTGTGTTTACACACGCAACTTTTGAACCGTATGACTGATTTTCAAAAATGAAGTACCATTGGATTCCCTGGATCAAGACGAGTTCAACGCACCCTATGACGTCAATTTCCGGTTATATAGATTTTCCGCTATTTCCGGTTGTATCAAAAACCTTTGAAAGCCTACTCCTCCTACAATTTTTGTCATATCGTCTTCAAAATGACGAGAGATGATCTTTAGACCAAGCCTCACAAAAGTTATCCCATGGCGTTTTGATTTTCTAAACCGTTTGTCCGGCACAGCCAATCAAAAACAGCAAAAAAGTAACCAAACAGGAACTTGGGTCAAATCTCAGCAAATCTTTGAGATATCAACACTAAACTTGGTATATCGGTGGACGACACTACATCATGTTACCATGTGCAAAGGCAACTTCATATCTCAACAAATTATTGATATAAAGCAAATCGAATTTATCGCTAACGCTAAAATAATGCTTTACACATCCGCCGGTCAAAAACTGATACTTTGATTCAATCACAAGTTCATATGAAGACTCTTGAGAATGTTTAGTACACAAATCTGAGGAAAGGTTGACTGTAACATGAAAAGTCGATTTTATGTGAATATTTGAAACATGCATGCTTGGCTAATTGCTAACGAAATTTTCAATGAAATGTCTCCCCTGCTCTTCAGCGCGCGCGTGCTCCACATTCTCACACACTCAGCCTTTCCCTTGACACACGCGCGGGCTTGGCGAGACGCATACACAACATTTCAGGCAATTGTGGGCTGACCAAGCCCCCACTCATTCCTTGGCTTGAAGTGAAGGCCCTTGTGGATCTTGATGGTAATGCATTTTAGAAAAAGTTCTCAAAATCCTGAAACATTGATAGTATAGGCCAGGAGTAACTACCACACCACAAATGACACACCATTATCCATAGGTGGCGCTACGGCCAAGCCCCAATTGTCCATTTACAAAGTGATGCCATTCGCATCCCTTTTGTCCCAAAATTCTGAAATTCATTAGATATGCCTTATTTCTCATGAGGAACAAAAAAGCCTCAATAACCTATAACGGCCGCCATATTGGATTTTTTTGTACAATAAAGATTTAGGAAACACGTTTTTTCGCTACTTCTCCTACAATTTTTGTCCAATCTTCCCCAGAATTGGCAGGTATCATCGTCAGAGCAACCCTCACTGAAATCTTCAACAGATTTTTGAATTTCAAAACCGTTTGTCTGGTACAGCCAATCAAAATCGTCAACAAAGCAACCAAACAGGCAGTTGGATCAAATCTCAGCAAATCTTTGAAATATCAACACCAAACTTGGTGTGTCACGTGAAAGACACTACGTCATGTTCCCATGTGAGAAGGCAAATTAATATCTTAAAAAATGATTGAAATAAAGGAAATCTTTTTTATTTCTAACGCTAAAATAATGCTTTACACATACGCCAGTCAAAAAACTCTGATTCAATCACAAGTTCATGAAGACTCTTGAGAATGTTTAGTACACAAATCTCAGAAAAAGTTGACTGTAAGATGAAAAGTTGAATTTAGGTGAATATTTGAAAAATGCTTGCTTGGCTAATTGTTAAGGAAATTTCCAATGAAATGTCTCCCCTGCTCCTCACCGCGCGCGCTCCACATTCTCACACACTCAGCCTTTCCCTGACACACGCGCAAGCTTGGCGAGACGCATACACAACATTTCAGGCAATTGTGGGCTGACCAAGCCCCACTCATTGCTTGGTCTTTAGCAAAGGCCCATGTGGATCTTGATGGTATTGCATTTCCGATTTTGTATGCAATGGTAAAAAGTTCTCAAAATCCTGAAAGATTGATAGTATAGGCCAAGAGTAACTACCACACCACAAATGGCCCAATATCACCCATAAGTGACGCTACAGGCCACGCCCTGATACAAAAAGATACAAGGCTTTCTGGAATGGGTAGGCTCACCAAGCCCCCTCCCTTCACTCCTTGGCTTGAAATAAAAGCCCTTGTGGATCTTGATGGTATTGCATTTCAGATTTGGTATCCCTTTGGTAAGTCTGCAGCATGGATTTTTACAGTGACAATTTGTAAAGAATATACATTTTTAAATGGTTTGCAATGTTTGGAGGAATCCGCCATTGCTGCTTGCAGTTATATTTAGGATTCCTCCGTAAGGAGGAAACCTATTGTTATTGTTAGTTTTATTATTATTATTCTAGTTCCATGGGAGTCAAAGGCAGCCCCTAGAACCCTTGGATAACTTTTTGTTAAATTTGGCACACTCATTAAGGACAGTTCCTTCTATACCTACACCAAGTTTCATGTATCCCATCAGACCACTCTGGCGCCACCAATGGGTCAAAGTTGGACTTGTTGTTTACACACGCAACTTTTGAACCGTATGACTTATTTTCAAAAATGAGGTACCGTTGGATTCCCTGGATCATGACGTCAATTTCCGGTTATATAGATTTTCCACCATTTCCGGTTTTATCAAAAACCTTTGAAAGCCTACTCCTCCTACAATTTTTGTCATATCTTCTTCAAAATGACCATAGATGATCTTCAGACCAAGCCTCACAAAAGTTATCCCATGGCGTTTTGATTTTCTAAACCGTTTGTCCGGCACAGCCAATCAAATTCAGCAAAAAAGCAACCAAACAGGAACTTGGGTCAAATCTCAGCAAATCTTTGAGATATCAACACGTAACTTGATATGTCACAAGAAAGACACTACAACATGTTACCATGTGCAAAGGCAACTTTATATCTCAAAAAATGATTGATATAAAGCAAATCGAATTTATCGCTAACGCTAAAATAATGCTTTACACATCCGCCGGTCAAAAACTGATACTTTGATTCAATCACAAGTTCATATGAAGACTCTTGAGAATGTTTAGTACACAAATCTGAGGAAAAGTTGACTGTAACATGAAAAGTCGATTTTATGTGAATATTTGAAACATGCATGCTTGGCTAATTTCTAGGGCTGTTTCCCCAAATCCTCTCTCCTTTTGTTCCTGTGCGCGCGTGCTCCACATTCTCACACTACAAGGGGCCAGAGCACCTTGACACACGCGCGAGGTTGGTATGACGCACAAGAAGAAGACCATTTTATCGTTGGAGAAGACTTGAAGACAAAGACTGACGAGACTCCTGCAGCCCTCAGAGATTTTCATTGTTACATTTGACAGTGAGTAATAAGAGCCTACAACAGCAGTACAAAACATGTATTTTAGCGTTTGTATTCGTATGATAACTTGAAGACTTTTATACTGTTGTAAACAGGATAGCAGCTAATCTATCTAGGCTAGCTGAGCTAAGGATTTCTCTTTGTACAGACAGTATTACAGGCTAGCAAGCCGTAAAATCTTTAACATTATACTTGCTTCTGTGAGACGCGTTTGAAATTAGTATACTGTGCGTAACTATGCGGTTGTTCTATTTTTACATGTCATTGTTGATGTAATTTAAATTAGTACAGTGAGTTCCAAATGTGTCTTTCGATTAAACACTGCAACGTGTATTACACAATGATCATTTGTGGTGCGGCGTTTATTCGAAGGCAACGTTTAATTAGTAAGACAGATTCAGTGAATTGTAGCTGCAGTGCGGCCATACACAAACAAATAGACAAGGAGGTCAAACAAATGCCGAGCAAGCTATAACCCTTAAGGCTAGTTTTTGCTTTTGTGGACGGCGTTTCAAATTTATGTACTGTACGTACCTACGGTTGGGTTATCCTATCTTTAGCTACATGTCATTGTTGATGTTATTTTGTTTGTTCGTTCAAGTTTTTCTGACGGTCTTCACATCGTAAGTTATTATTTTCGAAACTGTAGCTAGGTAGCCTAGTTTGCTGCACAGTTAGAGCTACCTAGCATTGAAAGTTCCATTGAAAGCCTAGAGACCTACAATATGTTTGTAATCGGCATTTTGTACTATGCTGCACGATTTCCTATCTCTTGATAACATTTTATATTTGTATCAATTTTATACACTAAATTGCCAAAGTATTCGCTCGGTTGCCTTTACACGCTCATGAACGTGAGTGACATCTCATTCTTAAACCATAGGATATGATGTCGGACCACCCTTTGTAGTTATAATAGCTTCAACTCGTCTAGGAAGGCTTTCCACAAGTTTTAAGAGGTTTATGGAAATGTTTTACCATTCTTCCAGAAGTGCATTTGTGAGGTCCAACATTGATGTGGAACAAGAAGGTTTGGCTCGCAGTCCCTGCTCTAATTCATCCCAAAGGTGTTGTATTGGGTTGAGGTCAGGACTGTGTGCAGGCCACTCAAGTTCGTCCACATCAATCTCGCTCATCCATGTGTTTATGGGGCTTGCTTTGTGCACTGTTGCACAGTCATGTTAGAACAGGAAGGGGCCATCTCCAAACTGTTCCCTAAAAGTTTGGAGCATGAAATTGTTCAAAATGTTGGTGAATTATTGCATTTCAGGAAATTAACTTATGGGTGGGAAATATTCAATGGATTGGGCTCGGCGGGGTATTTTGTCATTCATCCATTCCTACTCTATGCTCTTGATTATGTAATTGACCTACAGGAACATCTTTTAGGCTATGTTTATTTGTTTTAATTTTCTAATGTGAGTCAGTGGCTTGGCAGTATTTTAACAGTAAGGTTTGGTTATTTGTGTTAAACTGTCATGATTCTTTTGGTGAAACTTGAATTTAAAGTAAAAACCATTTGCAAGATAAATTGTTCTCAATTGGTCTTAATTTGTATTTATAGTCGAGTCTGTTTCTGTATGTTTACATTTTACAGACTTAAATTTGAATGTAGACAGTGTAAATTGAATAAAGGGAAATAATAGATGTCTAAATATTTTTTTTAAGTAAAGAGATTGGTGTTTTGAGAATCCTAACCATTTCAATATTTTCTTAAAGGTCTGTATACTAGAACTGTTGAGAATGAAGTTATGATAATGTAAGACTATGAAATTGTTAAGCAGTAGTGTGGTATGTTACATTTTATAGTTTTTGATGGTTTTCTATGTGTTTTTTAGATGCCACGTTCCAGCAAGAGATCCAGGGCAGCCAAGAAAAGGATATCTGCTCCAGAAGACCAAGGATCCACTGTTGAGGTTAGACTTCCTTGTGGGAAAAAATGCTAAACCAGTGTGTTTAAGTGATAAGATTAATTGAGAAAAATGAATGTGAAGGAGCATTTTTAACAACGTCTTTGTTACGGACCCATGTTTAAAATGTCCTAATTCAGTCTGTGTGGTTGTGTGTTTTTTATTTTCTCCCCTCTTTCTTTCTATTCGCTGCATGTAGGTATGGTCTAGTTGGCGTTTGTTGGCGGTTGGCTATCAGTCTCCCTACCTCGTGATTGGCAATCAGCCACTCACTTCCAATCAGCGGTTTAGTTGTCAACATAAAATTACCGCACTAGTCAGCTGTTTCAGAGATTGCTTTGGAAAGTTGCTTGTTTAGAGAGTTGTCAAGTCAGAGAGACTTCTTGTTGAAATCATTGTAAATGTTGTTATTATTTTGTTAGAATAGTTTGCTTCATAGTGAACCCTTTTAATAGAGCAGTTATTTTGATATTGTGCTTTAGGTTGGTTTGTTTTTGTTCACTTCACACGGGGCTTTGGAATAGGTAAGCTGCCCTTCATGGGCATACACCATCACACAGCAAACCTGTGTTAACACACTAGGTAAGGAATGGTGCCACCCCATGTATGTTTAGTCTAGGTAAGTTCATGTGTTTACTAGATAAGATACTTTTTGGTTTTTGCTTGGGCATCATTCCATTGTTATTCCCCTGTGATGAATGTGCATTTTCCACACATTGCCATTACCTCCATGTTAGGCAAAGAGGGTTGTAACAGTAACTGACTACTGTTTGCATTAAGTGTTAGGGTTAAAGATGTATGTTCTGAAGTGAACTGTAGGGTCGATAAAAGTATAACAACAAAATACAGTTTATCATTTAACAGTGAGCAGAGGCTTCCCTTGATTTCCTTAATGCTTGTTTTTTGTGAATGTTTAAATGGAATCAACTTCCCTTTCTATCAGGCAGGCTTCTTCATTGTATTTAAAATAAAACTTAAAACACACCTATATGCACTAGTGTTTCCCACTACCTCTTGAGTTGTGATTTTACTTATTTTACTGTTATTGACTGTTTGTATTTTGTTTTTACTATGTATTTTATGGTGTCTTTTTTATTATTTTTTTGTGCTGTTCGGCACCTCGGTCAGCTTTTGCTGTGTTAGTGTGCTTTATAAATAAACTTACTTACTTAGTTAAATGCAGATTGATGCTGAACCTATTTTAATGTTGATGGCTACAGTTACTGTTTGAATCATCTATTAATAAATATGTTACTAATTTCATATGTCATGCTAATCAATAAAATTGTCCTCTTATGATCAACTTGGAGGACTGTGTTCCTGTATTGGCAAAATACAGACCATGGCATTCCAAATGTTTTCCCGTTTTGTATTGTATGAAATAAAATTGTCTTGAAGTTGCTGTCACTTATTTATGCACTACAATGTGTATGAAAAGTTGTAAACTTTCTTCTGCCCCATATCAAATAACCATATTTTTGATGAGCAATAATAAAAAAAAATGTGTGATGTAACTGCTAATATCAGTAATGTACACTTGAAAAACTATATACCAATGTAGCTTTATGAAGACTGGTACTGCTGATGTGTAGTTATTCTTCCTTACTTGATAACCTTTCCTTGTTTTTCAGATGCCGAGGAAGAAGAACTGGCGGAAAAGGCGTCATCACTTGGCTGCTGCTGCAACATGTAGCGCCTTGTCTGATTTTTCTCTATCCACTGATCCCCACTCTACCCCTTGTGATATCCCATCTCCATCTTCATCCCCCACCCCAAGCTTCACCTACTCTGATTTTCCTCCTCTTCCGACCTCTCGGTCATCTATCTTTAGGCCCTGTGACTCTCTTTCACAGTCTGTGCCTGTTGTGAGCTGTGATAATGTATCGCAGTCTCTTTCAAGGACCAGTGGAGCATCGTTCACACTGCCTCTGCAATCTATAAGGTGTGCAGCCATTGGGGCATACTGTTCTCACGGTGAAACTCTCAGTCACCAAGGAAAAAAACTTGATACAAACCTTGCAAACTTTGGTACAAAACTGTGCAACGCTGAAAACTTTGAAATGAAACTTGATAAAAAATCTTGCAAACTTTGAAACATACACTATTGTAATACCTGATGAAATTAAAACTATCAAAAGTCATTCAACAAACTCTGTTGAATACATGAACAGTGGTGAGCTGTCCAACACCATGCCTCCAAGCTGTCATAACAGGTATATACAAGGATCTTTTCATCAAGGACATGTGATGTTTGCAGAAAATGCAGGCGTACAATGTCTGACAAACAGTTTAACAGCAATGTTGATGAATGAACTGAAAGATGTGTGCACGTGGCAAAGTAGTGACCTTGATAATATTCTTGTGAATGGAAACAAGCTTTATACATCAGTGCAGAACCGCAATCAGGTAAAACATACTCATCTTTTGGTAAGTGATTTGCCAAAGTCTCATGTGTTGCATAATGTTGATTTTACAATTAATCTTGGACAAGCATTTAGTGGCATAGTAGGAGTACATGATTATGATCCAGATTTGGCAGACATGTCAATAAGCCTTTATGAAGCACTGCAAAGAGTAGTACTAGAAGATGACAGCTGTTTTTTGACAATTAATAAAAGTACTTGTGCCATTATTAAACACACCAGTGGTTATGCAGTATTTGACTCCCACGCACGCAGCTATGATTGCCTTCTTCATCCAACAGGAGAAAGTGTTGTGTGTTTCTTTCAAACTTTTGAGGATATGTACAGCCATCACATTAATAGGCTTGCAAGTTCAATGAATGCCTTTGGAAAACCGTTTGAGGTAACTGGAATGAGCTTTACAATGAGATTAGAAGACGGCAACAACATAAACACTACAGCACTACACAAGTCTAGTACACGGAAAAGCAATGCAAATGCCATGAAAGCACAAATAACGCCAGAGGTATTTGTTTATGTTCCCGAGAGCACTTTTGAAACACAAATAGAGTGTAGTCATGCATTGCCATTGCAAAATGAGAATTTCTTGTGTGAAAACGTCTATCAATGTTACTAGTGATGAAAGACTTTCAACGATGAAAAGTATTGATCTAAGTGTAGACAAATACAGTGAGTGTATTGGTAGCACATTGAACGTTGTTGTGGACTGTAGGGCTACTGCAACAACAGTAAATATCTATACACACACATTTCAAAAATGCGACTTGCATGAAACATATGGCAACGCTGTCAACCCAGTTGATGAACTGGGTAAAAATAATGATGTAGTAATTGGTGACGTGATTCTGCCGACATGGACGTTTAATCCCTTAACGTGTATTAATCAAAGTGCTTTATGTTCACAGTTAGATTTGCAAAATGTAAATAATAATGTGTCGACCAGAATTCAACCAAACACTGTATTAAGTTATCCATGTGAGTCAAAAGCTATTAAAAAAGATGGTAACTGCTTATTCCGGTCATTGGCAATGACACTTTGCGGCAATGAAAGCCCTCACATGAAAATACGCAAACATGTGGTAAGACACTTAATGAAAAATGAGCAAACATTTAAAAGGTTTCTTAGAGCTGAATACACCTCTGTAGAACAATACATACAGTCTTCACGAATGATGTATGCAAATACGTAGGGCACTGAATTAGAAATTATGACGGCAGCAGATTTGTTTCATACTGACATCTACACATTTAATTCACACCGCTGGAACATGTACAAAAGTCTTTCAAGAACGAATGACAATGCCATATATTTGAACCATGTAAATGGAAACCATTTTGAATTGGTAACTTGTGTAACAGATACACATTCTGAAGGTACATGTGCATCATTGTGTCAAGCAAAAAACCCTATACCAATGTGTAATGTACATTTGAGGAAAAGGCCATCAACAACAGCCATTGGTCAAATACAACTATCACAAGATAAAGCAGCCATTAAGAAGCAAAAATATCAGAATGACATTCAATTCCGACAAAATCGCATTATGTTGGGAAAGAAATTATATGCGACAAATGAGAAATACAGAAAAACACAATTGCAATCCAGCCGAGATAAGTACAGAACTAATGCAGAGTTCCGTTTTAAAGTGCAAGAAAACAGTCAGGCAAAGTACACAAAAGATGAAGACTTTCAAACTAAAGTTATAGAATACAGTAAAACAAAATACCAAACTGCTGAGGACTTTCAAACTAAAGTTAAATTATACAGTCAAAGGAAATACAATTTTGATGCAGACTTTCAAACTAAAGTTAAAGAATTTAGCAAGAATAAATACAATTGTGACGCAGACTTTCAAAGAAGTGTAAAAACACAAAGTATGCAAACATATATCAATGAGAAAAATCTGACATATTCCATGGATTTTGTCATAGAATCCTTTAGAAAAAATGTCCAAGAAGGCCCTCGATTTGTTTGCTCAGCTTGTCATCGCCAGCTTTTTCGAAAGCAAGTTATTGAATGTAAACATGATCGCTACACAACCAGTCCAAATGTTACTGCTTTGGCAAAACAGTGCATTACAGATACATATTTACAGACTTGTAATGAAGACTGTGATGATAACTGCACTGCACATATTCAATCGTCTAAGTTGTGGATATGTCACACGTCACCGTAAAATTGGTGCTGGTAGAATGCCTCAAGAAAGTGTAGCCAACAATTTGCATTTGGAAGCCATTCCTTCTCAGCTACAGTGCTTAAATTCACTTGAGCAAAACTTAATAGCGAAACATATTCCTTTTATGAAACTGTTGGCATTACCAAAGGGCGGACAAAATGGTTGCCATGGACCTGTCGTATGTGTTCCATCTAATGTCGATCAAGTAACAAACATGCTCCCACGAAATGATGGAAATGATTTAATGTTACGAATTAAACTCAAACGCAAATTAACATACAAGGGGCATTATGAATATAAACATGTCCATACAAACCATGTCTATAATGCGTTGGAGTACTTAAAGTTAAATAACAAATGGTATCATGACATTGGCATTAATAATGAATGAGTTAACCCTCTGGACAAAATTTACGATGTGCAAGTCAGTGATCATGAACATATGGAAATATGCGATAATACCAACACACCATCTCAAGTTGATGCAACTGTTGGACTTTTAAATAAGAACAATGAAATATGTGATAACGATGTGCCAATACATACAACAAGCGTTGCTAATGAAAGAAAAAAGAACAAAACGGAAAATGATTCCGAAAGTGATGATCCTGAAGAAGACTTGACATACACTGAACAAACACATGGAATGTTTCTAGACACATGTTTACAACCAGTAGATATTGCACAAGAAGTTTTGGATCAACATTTTGACTCTGTGTTATCAGTTGCCCCTGCTGAGAATAATCATCCCATTAAACTGTTAGAAGATGCTACAAATGAAGGAAAATGTTTTCCTATGTTATACCCCACGGGAGCTCCTACTTTTCATGACCCTCGCAAAGAAAGAATAACCCTGGCAAAATATTTAAATACACGTTTACTGAATGCTGATGGCAGATTTGCTAAAAACACAGACTTCATATTCTATGCCCAGTACATATCAGAAGTACAACAAGTTCTTTCAAATGTTTCAATTGCCATGCGCAAAGGTTCAGGCACTGAATTGACTCACAAAGAGCAACCCAATTTGTTAACTGATGCAGAATCTTTAAAAAGAGTGTTAAAAAACGACGAAGGCTACAAGTTCTTAAGACCTATACGTGGAACACCCCCCTTTTGGCAATCTGCAGAAAAAGATCTGTTTGCTATGATACGACAACTAGGAATCCCCACATGGTTTTGTTCATTTTCCTCAGCTGACATGCGCTGGCCTGAAATGATAACAACACTCAGTCATGAACAAAATAAAAATGTGCCTATAGATGAACTGACTTGGTCAGAGAAATGTGCATTGTTGAAACAAAACCCAGTTACAGCTGCAAGAATGTTTGACCACAGATGGCACAGTTTCTTAAAAGATGTGATTATGTCTCCAGCTGCTCCTATTGGAAAAATATCAGACTACTTTTACCGTGTAGAATTTCAAAACAGAGGCTCCCCTCACTGTCATTGCTTATTCTGGGTGGAATCAGCCCCTCAAATTGACAAAGACCCCGATGAGAAAGTTGTAGACTTTATTGACAAATATGTATCTTGTGAACTGCCATCATCAGATGATGATGAATTGTGTGAGATTGTAAACACTGTGCAAAAACATAGCACTAAGCACTCAAAAACCTGTAGGAAAAAATAAACTGAATGTCGGTTTAACTTTCCACGACCCCCATCTTCTCGAACATTTATTGATCGTATTGTCCAACCTGCAAAAAGTCAACCACAAGTAGTTCAAAGTGACTTACGTGACCCTGCAATGCCCATGCAAGAACACAATAACACTCAAGAAAACTTGAATGTCACTTATGCACAAAATCAATGCAATACAGAACAATCACATCAACCAATGAATGAGGAAGACGAATTGAGAAAACTGATGACACCAGACGTGGCTGAAAAGATTTAGAAAATGGTCAGAACAACTTTACTAAATAGTGACCAAACATTTGAATCGACAGAGGAACTGTTTGAAAGCATCGGCATTTCACAATTGCTTTTTGAAATAGCAAATTCACAACTAACCAATAAAACCAGCGTTGTTTTAAAAAGAAAGCCCGGTGACATTTGGATTAACCAATTCAACAAAGACCTGTTAAGAGCTTGGAATGCCAATATGGATATTCAGTACATTGTGGATGCATATTCTTGTGTAGTGTACATTATTTCTTATATATCCAAAGCAGAGAGAGAAATGGGATTGTTACTCGATTGTGCACAAAAAGAAGGACATAAAGGCAATCTGGATGCCAAAGCTGCATTCAAATCACTCGGCAGTGTTTACCTTCATAATACAGAAGTGTCTGCACAAGAAGCAGTATATCGACTAACTGGAATGCATTTAAAGGAATGCTCACGCAAAGTAACTTTCATACCAACAGGAGAACACCCTATGCGCATGAGTTTACCTCTCAGTGTATTGCGAGACAGAAAACATAATGACAACAATGAACATAACACTATATGGATGACAAGTGTGATAGACAGGTATAAACATAGACCACAATCACCACTGTTTCAAAACATGTGCCTTGCCACGTTTTGCTCAGAATATCGAGTCTTGAGTCAAAGTGGTCCCAGCTAATCCAAGCGAATGTGTCGTTCAACTTCAGGACAATTCTGGCCACATCAGAAAAAGAACACGCACGGAACCAGCTGTTATTAGATATGCAAGACTGTCACCCACAAAAATATCATCAAAGCCAGTTACAATTGTTTTTGCCCCACTATGAAGACTTTCAGTTGAAACCACATCCTTTTGTAACATACGAAGATTTTTACAATGTTGGAATTGTACGTGACTTCAGTGATGACATAGACAAAGTTAAAGAAATTGTTGAGAATAATAGGTCCTTGTATGAACAAAATTCTGACAAACTAGATGATGCTCAACTCATTATGGAACAGCAGGTTGATTTGGATGATGCATGGGCACAGATTTGCCCCCAGTCTGAAATGGAACGCCTTCAATGTTTACAATCACAGGAGTTTATGCACAATAAAACTGATTTACAACCCATTTCAGAAAATATTCCAGACCTGACAGAAACATTGCCTATGACTGGTAACATAGAAGTTAGAAAAACATTCATGACTAAAGAAGCAGCATGGAACATAATGAGATCTTTAAATGATGAGCAAGCGTGCATATTTTACAAACTACGTCAGTGGAGTTTAGAAACAGTATGGGGACGAAAACCACAACAAATACACCTTTTTGTCACTGGTGGAGCGGGCACAGGAAGAAGCCATTTGATTAAAGCCATACATTATGAGTTGTCGCGAATTTTAGCGCAACTATGTACAAACCCTGATGACACTACAGTGCTAATAACAGCTCCTACTGGCGTTGCCGCGTATAACATTGGTGCTGCTACCATACACAACACTTTTTGTATTGGCACAGATGTGCGATTACCTTACCAGCCGTTGGGTGAGGAAAAGATAAACTCTTTACGAGCTAAACTATCCAATTTACAATTACTGATCATTGATGAAATATCAATGGTAGACAACAGACTCTTTGCATACATTCACGGAAGACTAAGACAAATAAAACAATCCGGAGATCATTCTTTGTTTGGAAACTGCTGTGGGAGATTTTGACCAGTTACCGCCTGTGAAAGGGAAACCTCTGTACAGTGATATGGGTCCGTGTACCTTGTGGCCATTGTTTTTTTCTATTTTGCAACCCGTGTTGACAAACGCAAAATAGGGCCGTAATATCGTTTTGTCACTTTAGTAAGTCGAACACACATTTAAGTATAACGGCTTGTTTTTGGTTGTTTTGTTTTATTTTGGAATAACGGAATAACCATATAACACAAATGGTATTTCGAGCCATTTACTCGTTTGTTTGATTATTCCATATCCTTTATGCTGGTATCTGCAAAAAATAATAAAAATATCCTCGTAATATCGTTTTGTCCATTTTGGATGTCAGAACCAGATGATGGGGAAAGGCTTGGTTTCCGTTGTTTTGTTTCATTTTGGAATTACGGAATATCCATATAACACAAACGGTATAACGAGCCATTTACTCATTTGTTTGACCGGCCGTATTATGCATACTGGCACAAGTGAAAAAGAGAGAGAGGGGGAAAAATGTGAAACTATTGGGGGTGTTATTACTTGCGAACAGCAGAGGGCAGCAACGACTAGCTTTAAAAAAAATGTTAGTTAGTTAATAAATCTTTGATGAACCCAAGTTTCTTTAATATATATTACGTTTCTTTAATATATATTAGAAACATTACAAGACGGGGCTCCAGTGTGTGTTCAAACAAGGCCAAAAGTGCCAGACGGTATCAATCACACCCGTGCAAGTAACACTCCACGCCCCAACCCTCCCTCCACCCACCTAAATTACGCTTTCAGTTCTGTTGTACGTCTTAATGAAGTGCATTGAGGCAATCATAGTAAGAAAGTTGAGGTCATGTGGGCTACCTTTGCAGTTTACATAGACACACAACTGACAGAGGCACTGTTGTGGATACTTTTTTCAAAGTTCTGATCATATTCCAAATTCAACTTCTTCAAAGTCCAAAAACAGCACGGAGCAGCAACGAGAGGGTTCCCAGGAAAATCTGATTTCCCTTTTGTCTGTGCTTCACCTTTTATATCCAACAAATTACACCCCTGAACTTTTAAAACAGATCTATTGGCCTACTACAATTGTAAATATCCTATGACTTCTGCTCCAATTGGGCCTTGATGCAATGCCATCGAATAGTTTCTGCTGTTTCTGCCACATTTTTGGGGACTAACCAGGGACCAAACCAGTACCTTGTGCCCAGTTCCTCTATTCTGCCCTACTACATGTGTTTTCCAACACCAGTTGCAATCAACCCTGGGTTATAGCCCTTCACCATTGCATGGTGCCATTCATTCTTCACAGGTCACACCCATCAAGTCAAAGTGAAAAGTAACTGGTCCAACTCCATGTCCAAGCCCATGGTATCTGTGGAGGAATACAGTCATCACATTTGTCAAACCCTCCCCACACAAGTCCAATGACTTATTAACTTTCGTGTAGGCCCATACTATAGCAGTTTGCAGACATACAACACAGATGAGACTCAGGAGAGTGAATTAGAGATAATGGTAATGGGAGGGTGTTGCACTTTTCTGTTTCTCTTTTCTCCCCTCACTTCTTTACCTTCTCACGCTGTCCAATTGTTTAAACAAGTCTCTATACTCTATTCTCTCTGTATCCTGCACAAAAGATGACTGTGTACTGTATATAAAACATTCCGGCATATAAATCCACGTATCTCCACACTCAGATCCTGTCACCCTTCCCCAGTCCGCTGCTGTTTTCAACTAACCTAAATACTACAACAGCATTATACAATTGCTGAAATTCAGTTATGACTTGTGATTTTGGAAAGCCACCCCAGGATTTCAGTGGCCCCATCTGGCCACTCCTATAAAACATTTCTGGGGGTGCCACTGCATTTGCCTGTTAATGCCTGCACTGCAGTGAAGAAAACTATATGACAACAATAATGTTTAATGTAACTGGCCCCTCTAACAGAACCTCTGGCCCCAATGTAACTGCTGCCCCCCCCCCCCCCCTAAAGCTAGTATACTAACTTTAAGCACAGAAGTGTAGGCTGATATACAAATCATCACAAGCAGAACAGAAATTTTCTTTCAAAGGACATTTTTAAATTGTGTGTCACAGGGTATGAATGCATTGATGTGGGCTAAAACGTGTTGTACATTGATGGATGTAAGGACAATTGTATTGTCCCTACAATGGCCTTTTGCAAAATTGAATAGATTTAAATGTAATGTTTTGGGTCAAGTTAACTCTACATTTAATCCAAACTGAATAAAAGTTACATGAGAAAATAATGTTTTTTTATAAATAAAAAGGGAAGATTTGCTCAATGATTGCCTCGATGCACTTCATTAAAGTTCTTCATTAAGCTGTTTTTGGATTTTTAAGAAGTTGAATTTGGACATAAAATATGATCAGAACAGAAAAGTATCCACAACAGTGTCAGTTGTGTGTCTATGTAAACTGCAAAGGTAGCCCACATGACCTCAACTTGCTCACGATGATTGCCTCAATGCACTTCATTAAGACGTACAACAGAACTGAAAGCGTCATTTAGGTGGGGGGAGGGAGGGTTGGGGCGTGGAGTGTTACTTGCACGTGTGTGATTGATACCGTCTGGCACTTTTGGCCTTGTTTGAACACACACTGGAGCCCCGTCTTGTAATGTTTCTAGCTGTAACTTGGGTTCATCAAAGATTTATTAACTAAGTAGCAACTAGCAAACGCGGTCAACATGTGCCTTCAGTTTGGTGCGTGTGTCTTCTACTAAAGAACCTGCTGCCATGTCGTCAAGATTGTAGGCCTGCAGATCACAGGAACATTTTTTTTTAAAGCTAGTCGTTGCTGCCCTCTGGTGTTCGCAAGTAATAATACCCCCAATAGTTTCACATTTTCCCCCCTCTCTCTCTTTTTCACTTGTGCCAGTATGCATAATACGGCCGATCAAACAAATGAGTAAATGGCTCGTTATACCGTTTGTGTTTTATGGATATTCCGTAATTCCAAAATGAAACAAAACAACGGAAACCAAGCCTTTCCCCATAATCTGGTTCTGAAATCCAAAATGGACAAAACGATATTACGAGGCTATTTTTCATTTTTTGCAGATACCAGCATAAAGGATATGGAATAATCAAACAAACGAGTAAATGGCTCGTAATACCATTTGTGTTATATGGTTATTCCGTTATTCCAAAATAAAACAAAACAACGGATACCACGCATTTCCCCATCCTCTGGTTCTGACTTCCGAAATGGACAAATCGATATTACGAGCCTATTTTTCATCTTTTGCAGATATCAGCATAAAGGATATGGAATAATCAAAACAACGATTAATGGCTCGTTATACCATTTGTGTTATATGGTTATTTCATTATTCCAAAAAAAACGAAACAACCAAAAACAAGCTGTTATACTTAAATGTGTGTTCGATTTACTAAAGTGACAAAACGATATTACGGCCCTATTTTGCGTTTGTCAACACGAGTTGCAAATTAGAAAAACCAATGGCCACAAGGTACACGGACCGTGCTCCCACTCCCACAGATGCCCGCAAAAGGCCTCAAGTACAGAGTGAGATCAATTCACGTTTGTAAACGTTGTTTTGGTCTGCACAACATCGCATTAAGACAGGGACAACGACTAGCCTATTAACCTTCTTCTAAATACGATGATGCAGATATAAGCCAACCTTACCGGTCCCATCCAAATAGGCCTAATGAAACGTAAAAATATATAAATAAACAGGGTTCTCAAGCCTATGTGAAGGGGCTGAAATGCGTGTGTCTCACGGTGGGGGTGGGGGGGGTGAAACAGACGTGAAAGCTCGTCTCGGGGAGGGGGGGGGGTGCTTGACGACCCTGTAAATAAATAAATAATAAAATTCATAGTTTACCCACCTCTATTTTTACCACTGCACCACTGGTGGCGGTGTTTGACTTAGCCATGATAATATTATTGTCTTCGTAGAGACTCATTATAATAGTTTACTCGGATACCGAGAATATCACAGCTCTCTCTTTCGTCTTTTCCGCCATCAAACCGTTAGAAAATCACGGTTTTGGTGATTGACCTTTCCTGCCTTTTGAAGTAGGACGTGCACGTGCAATTTCCCTGATAAATTTAGCCTGATTGAAATTAACCACATGATTTGGATGCGGATTAGCCGTTGACGAACCGATATTTGCTGTTCTCAATCAGCTCGCTAATGTTAACGGGCTAAAGGGACAATTGATTAATTTAGCTTCAACCCTTACGACGAACGGGGCCCAGGTTGCGACTTTGTCACCATACCTAAAATAGTGTAGCGACCCACGGATTGGTCGCTGTTAACTCGCGCTGTTGGCGCAAAGGATTGTGGGTGGCGCAATTCACATACTTGTTTCATGTTTAATTAATGTTGCATGCATGTTTGAGTTGAGTGTGGTTGTTCTGTCGATTAGGTTTGTCAGTGGATGATATATCGATGTTAGTAACTATAAGTTGTTGTTGTTGCCATAACTGGGAATTTTATGTGAGTTAATGACTTCTTGTTGGCATTCACATGTGATTGGAGGTGTAATAATAAAACCTGTAGTCGAGCGGCGTATGGGACACAGGATAAAAAGGTCTTCATCTCGGCGTCACATCATTGAGCATCCACTCCATTATAGCCCTCTAGCGCCATCATTACATTGGTGTCAGAAGTGGGATGGCGCGACCACGCAGGATGGAGGAAGAACTCGCTGATCTGGAAGAGACCATTGAGAAGACTCGGCTACACCTCGAAAAACGGAGGCTGAAGATGGAGCGTTCCAGCGCAAGAACGTCATCCCACGCTGATGGGTCTAGTGTGCCACGGCCTCGTCGCCCCCTAGAGGCCGGGAGTGGAACCACAGAACACACAGCCATAGCTGTGAACATCCAACCTGACCTACCTGGGGCGTCTCCACAGGTGGATGTTGGGGCCAACCTGCCCCGTTCCACTGCCATTCCCAGAACACCAGCGAAGGTGCCCAAGTTCAATGGAGAGACTCTCCTGGAGCCATATCTTGCCCAGTTCCAGTTGGCAGTGTGGCACGGTGGTTGGAGCAGCGAAGAAGCCGCCACTCATCTGGCCATGGCGCTGGAGGGAAATGCCCTGCAGGTGCTCCTGGATCTGACCACTGGGGAACAGCGGAATCTGGAGACCTTGACCAGGGCCTTGGAGAGGCGGTTTGGGCAGCAACCTTTCCCTGACCAGAGTAGGGACAGGCTAGCCAGCTGTCGCCGCCAGGAGGGAGGGAGTTTGAGCGCTTTCGCCGCGGATATCCAGCTCTACGCCCGCCATGGGTATCCAACGTTCGACGCCGCTGCACGAGGGGAGCTGGCTCTCCATGCATTCCTCAAGGGGCTTATGCCAGAGCAGCTACGCCAGCATGTGCGTCTCACCATGCCCAGAACCCTGGAGGGGGCTCTTCAAGAAGCGGTACGGGCGGAGGCGGTGCTCTGCACTCAGGCTGCCCCACGGCTGACCCTTCCACACGTCCGGGCCATCGACTGTGAGGGTGAGGAGGCCGAGCCAGTTTGTCAGGTGCAGTTTCAGCGGCGGCCAACCTCAGCTGGGAACCGTCGACCTCGATCCACTCTTCGGTGCTATCGTTGTGACGAACCTGGTCACATTGCTCGTGACTGCCCAGCACCAGTCGCCAGAGCACCACAGCAGACGGGAAACGACGGGGGGGTGGCGCAGTGAGGGGCCCGCCACTCCAGTTGTTGACCCCTCCCTTGAGCCAAGAACTGTTGATTGGTACTGTAGGCCACACTAGGGGACTGTATTTGGACTGCTGGCTTGATGGCCAACCCTGCAAAGCTCGAGTAGACACGGGGTCTACCGTCTCACTGGTGCGTCCTGGCGTCCTTCCAGGAACGTTGGGGACGCTCTCCGGAGCATGGGCAAAGTCAGACACGAACCTGGTGACGGTGACAGGGGAGAAGGCTGCTACAAAGGGGAAGAAGCATCTGCGGATCCAGGCTGGGAACCAGGAGGCGGAGCACGAGTTCTGGCTCGCCAATATCCAGGACTCATGCATTATCGGCCTGGACCTGCTGTCCCATTGAGGTGCCTGTGTTGATGTCCCGGGGGCAGCCATCACCCTTGGTGGGGAGACGGTGGCGCTCCAGGCCGGCCAGGACAAGAACACGAAGGCCAGAGACCGGCAAGCCAGCCGCCAAACAGCCGCCACCAGCGACTCAATGCCGGGTCAGCCCACCAACCATACATCGGCGGAGACGTCTGAGGCGGTGAGGGAACTCTGCCGACGCAGCAGTGATGGACTTGACCAACAGCAGTGCGGCCAGTTGAGGCACCTCTTAGAGGACTATGCAGATATCTTTGCAGCAAACGATGAGGACTGTAGGCGGACGGGTTTGGTTCAGCATGCCATCGACACCGGTACCGCTCAACCCATCCGCCTGCGGCCTCACTGTCTGGCCCTCGGCAAGCGACAGGTGGCAGAAGACAAAGTTAGGGAGATGGCTGCTGCTGGGGTAATTGAGCCCTCTGACAGTCCGTGGGCCGCACCAGCTGTCCTGGTCCGAAAAAAAAACGACAGCTGGCGGTTCTGCGTAGACTATCGACGTCTCAACGCGGTGACCAAGAAGGACTCTTACCCACTCCCTCGCATAGATGACGCCCTCGACCATATCACAGGCTCCAGCTGGTTCAGTTCCCTTGATCTGCGTAGTGGCTACTGGCAGGTGGAGTTGGCCCCCGACGCACGACCAAAGACCGCCTTTACCATTGGACAGGGACTGTGGCAGTTTCGGGTTATGCCGTTTGGACTTTGTAACGCACCAGCGACGTTCGAACGGCTGATGGAGAGGGTGCTGGCTGAAATACCACGGAGTCGTTGTGTGGTGTACCTGGATGACCTGCTGGTGCATGCCAGCGACTTTGACCGAGCCCTGGGTAACCTGCAGGAGGTCTTTGGAGCCATTCGTCAGGCTGGGTTGCGGTTGAACCCTGCCAAGTGTCGCCTGCTGGCAAGAGAAACACAGTTCTTGGGCCATGTGGTCAGCGCGCACGGGGTAGCTACCGACCCCGCCAAGGTGGCCGCGGTCCAGAACTGGCCCCCCCCTGCCAACGTCAACGAACTGCGGAGCTTCTTGGGCCTGGCGTCCTATTACCGGCGTTTCGTCCGGGGCTTCGCCACAATCGCCAAACCCCTCCATCGGTTGACTGACAAGGGACAGCCTTTTGACTGGGACGACGTGTGTGCCGGAGCCTTCACCCAGCTCAAAACTGACCTTACCGAGGCTCCCACTTTGGCCTACCCAGATGCGGAACAGCCCTTCATCGTGGACACTGATGCCAGCAACGTAGGGGTTGGCGCCGTACTGTCCCAGAGTGTTGGAGGTGTGGAGCGCGCAGTAGCCTACTTTAGCCGCACTCTGAACCGAGCTGAAAGGAACTACTGTGTGACCCGGCGTGAGCTGTTGGCAGTGGTCCTGGCACTGCGACAGTTCCGGCCGTACCTGCATGGCAGCCATTTTCTTGTGCGCACCGATCATGCTTCCCTAACCTGGCTGTTGTGAACTTTAAGAACCCTGAGGGCCAGGTGGCTCGCTGGCTGGAGGCCCTACAGGAGTATGACTTCGAGATCCAGCATCGAGCAGGGCGGTTGCATGCTAATGCTGACGCCCTCTCCCGCCGGCCGTGTGCAGTATTGGAATGTCGATATTGCCAACGACAGGAGGAGCGGGACCAACCACTGACGGTGTCAGCCATTCAGACCGCTGACTGCGAGGGGAGTTCCCCATGGACCTCCGCTCAGCTGCAACAATGCCAGGAGGCCGACGCAACCTTGGCGGTGGTAATCAACTGGCTAGCAAGGGGGCGGCGTCCCGAATGGACAGAAGTATCTGCCCACGGACCGGAGGTTAAGGCTTACCAATCACAGTGGGGCAACTTGGAGCTCCACGACGGGCTGGTGCACCGGAGGTGGCAAGCTCCTGGCCGGGGAAGCGACCTCCTACAGCTGCTGGTACCCCGTGA
The DNA here is from genome assembly GCF_038355195.1 of Osmerus mordax. Lineage (NCBI taxonomy): Eukaryota > Metazoa > Chordata > Actinopteri > Osmeriformes > Osmeridae > Osmerus > Osmerus mordax. The sequence goes on along the minus strand of NC_090051.1, from coordinate 11,152,696 downwards.
ACTCCGCCAACAGGTCCTTCAGACCGTCCATGGCTCGGTGGGGGCGGGGCACTACGGCATCGCCAAGACCCTCCGCCGCCTCAGGGGCCGATTCTATTGGCCAGGGTGTCGACAGGACGTGGAGCTGTACGTGCACTGCTGTGACCTTTGCACTGCTAAAAAAGGGCCAACGCAGCGCTCCCATGCCCCATTGCAGCAGTACCTGGTGGGGGCTCCGATGGAGCGAGTAGCGGTGGACATACTTGGGCCCTTTCCAGTGACTGATTCCGGCAACCACTACGTCCTTGTGGCCATGGATTATTTCACCAAATGGCCGGAGGCATACGCGGTGCCGGATCAGAGTGCCATCACAACTGCGGAAAGGCTGGTGAAGGAAATGTTTGCCCGCTTCGGGGTCCCTGCCGAACTCCATAGTGACCAGGGGCGGAACTTCGAGTCCCAGGTCTTTAGCGAGGTCTGCCGACGGCTGGGAGTATCCAAGACGAGGACGACGCCTCTCCACCCCCAGAGCGACGGGCTGGTGGAGCGGTTCAACCGCACCTTGGCTACCCAGCTCGCCATCCTGACCAGCCAACATCAGCGGGACTGGGATCGCCACCTGCCCCTGGTCCTGTGGTCGTACCGGACGGCCGTCCAAGAGTCCAGCCAGTGCACACCAGCTGCCCGCATGTTTGGGCGGGAATTACGGACACCGGTGGACTTGGTTTTCGGGACCCCTCCCGAGCCGGAGATTGCTGGAGGAAAGGAGATGGATTACTACCGGAGGTTGATAGATCGCCTCCAAGTAGTCCATGAGTACGCTCGTCAGGCCCAGGTTAACTCTGGGGTGCGGCAGAAAAGAGCCTACGACACCCGGTGTCGGAAGCTGACCTTCAAGCCTAGTGACAAGGTCTGGGTGTATTGCCCTACCCGTAAGAAGGGGGTGTCACCCAAGCTATGCAGTCACTGGCAGGGGCCTGGTGAGGTTATGGAGCGGGTTTCTGAGGTGGTGTATCGGGTGCGCATGCCTGGTCGGGGGCGTGTGGTGGTGCTGCACCAGGACAGACTATCACCATATCGCCCACTTGCTCCAGAGACGGGTGGAGCAGAGAACGACACCAGTGGCACCACTCACACTGGACAATGTGCCCCCCCCCTATCGCGCCTTCTACCAGTCCCAGGAGGCCAACTCGGCGGCGGCTACGGCCAGGACACTTGAGAGACTACCTGTTGGGTGATGGGGTTGTCGGGGACGACTGACCCCTCAGGTGGGGGCTATGTAGCGACCCACGGATTGGTCGCTGTTAACTCGCGCTGTTGGCGCAAAGGATTGTGGGTGGCGCAATTCACATACTTGTTTCATGTTTAATTAATGTTGCATGCATGTTTGAGTTGAGTGTTGTTGTTCTGTCGATTAGGTTTGTCAGTGGATGATGTATCGATGTTAGTAACTATAAGTTGTCGTTGTTGCCATAACTGGGAATTGTATGTGAGTTAATGACTTGTTGTTGGCATTCACATGCGATTGGAGGTGTAGTAATAAAACCTGTAGTCGAGCGGTGTATGGGACACAGGATAAAAAGGTCTTCTTCTCGGCGTCACATCATTGAGCATCCACTCCAGCCCTCTAGCGCCATCGTTACAATAGTAATCATTCTTGAGTGGGTGAGTGGGTTAGATCGTGTTTAGAACAAAAGTGCTTGAGATATAAAATAAAGTGCACACTTGAATTTATTATGACACTGAATCCTAGTAAATGTGTAATTTGTTAAATATAGAAATAGTGAGTGCTCATTTAAATACACCTGTAACATGTTATAGGTAGTAAGTGCTCGTAGTAAGGGCCCTTCCATCCTGACGTGAGCTCAGTCAGTGGCAGCGCCGCCGATCTGTAGCAGGAAGAGGAAGATCTGGACGATGTCCACGTAGAGAGAGAGTGCCCCGAACACGTACTCCTCTGGACTCAGTGCCAGCTCACGATTTCCGATCAGAAGCTGGGTGTTGTAGGCTAAAAACTAAAAACAACAAACGAGAACCAAAAAAAAGTATCTTCTCATACCACGGCGCTAGTTTGACAGAAGTTAGGGTTATGGATGAGTCTCTCTGTGGCTTCCAGAGCAGCCCGCCAGATGTGAGTGTGAACTCACCAGTGTGTAAACGATAGCGCCAATGGCAGCGTAGAGCATGTGGAGCCACGGTACCTGTCGGGTGAAAGTATAAACGAGATCTCAGACCTCCGACATGCAAAGATGCTCCTTCAATTTACGATTGTGTGTGAGTATTGTGAGATCATTATAGGATGTAAGTTCATACTGACATATTGGAAGGAGAGCATGATGGCTGTGATGATCCCTGTAACCATGACAACAATTGCGAGAATGCAGAAGAGCCCACCGCAGGATGTGAAATCCACCTGTTAGAAGACATCACAATAAAAGATAACACATTTCTCAAAGACAATAAAATAACTATCAATCGGATGCATAAAAGGTTTACACAAAATATAATTTGAAAGCAATGGAAATACACCTTAAAATTGAGGTTTGATACTGTATATATCATGTGTGTAGGCCTACATTTATATACAAGCCAAGCCTCATGAGGGACACTCACATCAGACTTAACTCCAAATGCCATGAATATTTAAACCAGCTCTCCATTGTAATACTAGACAAAGGAGTTATTTTACACAGCTTACAAGCTCTCACTCAGCCTCACAGACTGAGTGAGAGCCTCACAGACTGACTGAGTTTGTAGGAAAACAGGATCATCTTAGAATCTACCTTCGTTTGGAAGCAGAAGGTGGTGACAGCAATGCACACTATTGCAGTAATTCCAAGGGCCAGAAACACTGCTTTGGTCTCATAGTAACTGTATGAAGGATAACATAACAATAAATGTTTTATGAAAGAAATTGTAAATAATTTATTTTGCAGAACATTTCTGATTCTTTGTAGTTCGCATTGAGTTACTGTTAGATGATTAAAAACAAACCTGGCTATTGTTCCAGTCATGTATGACATGGCCAGAGTCTAAAAGATAAAACATCAGTTAGTGAATGTATTATGTTTTCTGGCTATTTGACCATAGTGGTGACCAGGTCACTGCAAGCCAAACTGGGATTACTTTTCAAATGTAACCTCCCATAAGCTTGTATTCTACTTGTCTCTTGTCTATGGTAGGCCTACGTGTATGTGAATAACTTGCGTGTTATATTTGTATAGCCTGATTGTATTCACTAACAACCTCTCTGTCTATCCGTGTATCTGTCTGCCTGTATATGTTTATCCATCTATCTATCTAACCTGGGCACACCCGGGATATATTCTCGTTATCTTGCTTCACTAAACCTAACAATCGCGCTAAGCAGTATCACGACTGTGGTTATCATCTTAACTCAACCCAGGTTTCCCCGAGCGATTACAAACATGGACTAGTCTAGAGCGCCGTAGGCCTACTTCACAGAAGAAGTACAAACTTAACAAATACGATGCGTTTAAGAGCATAAATCAAGCGAAAAGCAACTTCCAAAAAAAGAAAGGAATGTTGGGAGAAAATTGCCGACTGTGAATGCGTAAGTTAATGGCCTTCTCAATATCACTCATTAAGGCAGTAGTACATCTGACTCTGAATACAATAGTGTTTCCATTTAAATAGATCCACGATATCTTCGACAAATGGTGAAGCCATTTTCCAAGACGATTTTGGTTGGTCAGTAGGCGGTGCTTTATCTCAAACATAACCTGCTCCATAGCAGTGCAAAGAGCCATAGAGATAAATGGCTTTTCTCTATGGCTCTGGGTGTACAGCATGAGTTACAATGGGGATCTATCCTGGTAAGAAGTGAACCACTGTTGTGACACTGAAAATCCAGAGTTAAACCTGAAGTTACCTCGTTCACCCTAAATCTGGCTTCGTAGTAAATACTTACAAAAACAAACAGAAGTAGTAGATTCCATGGAAAGCGTCTCCTGAGAAGAGAACACTAATTGGTTGAGCTGTGGTTCTCTGATGTTGCGAACTGTGTGCTTTGCAGTGGTTCTGTGTTGAGCACTGTATTTTGCTCAGAGCTTACCTTGGGCCTTTGCAGCAGACAAGAATTAAGTAGGTGACAAAATAAACAGCTCTGCAAAAAGAGGAAGATGTTTCAACATGAAAGATGGTCATACTAAACACAGTAGCCTATATTAATGAATCAAGTCATCATAATTGATGATATGTATACAGACTGTATCTTCCTCACTGAATAACTCACAGTGATGCCCAGTAAATTGATGGGTTTCTGATGACAAACATGCGCACTGGTTCACTGTCAAAAACAAAGAAACCGTAACTCTATTGGCAGATGTTAGGATGCCACCAATATTGAAGGATGAACACTATAAAAACAACATATTGTAGCATAATAGTGTGAAATGTAATAACATACATTTAATTAAATATATTGTAAAAAGTTTTATGACACTTACACAAATGTAAACACAGCAACAATTGAGACAGTGACTGCAAGCTGGGCAGCCAAAATCATGTATACCTGACACAAACACAAAAATGAGACCACAGACGTTATATTCCTGCTAACAATTATCAAAATGTCACTACAACTTTTAAGGTGTCATACTTTTCGGATGAATCCATGTCGAATCGCTGTGCTCTCCCATGTTCTATCATATGCAAATTCATCCATGTCTCCTGCAGCAAAAACAATACAACCAGTTGAGGGAATACGGCTATTCATTTAAGTAGGCAAATGGAGGCGGGAGCCTGGATGTTAACACTATGGAGTTACACAAAACTACTCTAAGAGGTTGATATATAAAAAAGCAACAAGAGTGACGTCTTGTATTATTCCGGACCTGTGCTGGTTGGCATCCCCAGTGGTGATGTTGATATAATACTGGGGAGGCCCGTGGCAGGGTGGCACGGGCTCATCCTTGCGCCAGTCTGGGGGTAGAAGCCAGCATGCCCTGGGTACTGGGGGGTGGACAAGCCAGGGCCGGAGATGTAGGCAGGGGGTTGGGGTAGCGGACCACCATACCCTGGGAGTCCATATCCAGACTGCTGTGAGTAGTTATCGTACCTGGGGCCTCGTAGGGAATCTTCATAGGTTGGGGGCAAATCAACTTTTTCCATTTTTATATGGGAGATGGACACCTGCGTGAGTGAGAGGTGATGTAGTAATACATGTATGTGAGTCTTTTTGAAAAATTATACCACATTATAATGCTTTATTTAATGAATGGCTCAAATGTAACAGCAGGCTAGAAAAAGCTATTCGCTTGTTTATATAGTCTAAGCACTAAATGTACATTTAAATAGACAGATAACCAACAGAGTAAAAACTACCAACAATTTGCTTTCACGAAAGACAGCGTTGCAACAAAAACGTACAATATTGTGAATTAGTTGGCCTTTGGGCCGACTTACCCTGTTTATATCGCCGGCTGGGCGATGAGAGCCTAACTTGCGACTCCGTCACACACATTTCTCAGCTGTAATGGGATATCCTAGGCCGGTGTCCGCTATCAGCAGATGACAGGTTACCTCGGGACATTTTTAGACTTCAATACAATTAACTTAGTCAAACTACTAGCCTACTACTACTATTATATCCGAGTTGAACCAATTTACTTTTTAATTGGATACGTAAGTCATATCTCAATAATAGTCACCTGGATAGAAGGAAATTGCGTTTAGGTTATGCAAAAAAGTCCGTAGACAGGCTCATCCCATCATTTCTCGTGTTAAAATATGGTTTGTCTTCAACAGAAGAAACCGGTAGGAGCCGCTATAGACCATGATATCATCCGTATAGGCTACTTCTCCTAAAGCAAAATATCCAAGCATGCAAATACAACGGTATGCCTGCATAAATTGCTCAGAAGTATTTCAGGGAGAGCAAATTTAAAATATATAATAAATGTTAATTGGCACGGATGAGACACAGCTGATTTCAGAATGATGGTGGTGAAGATTGCGTTATTACGGATGCGCCTACGTAGCTGACGTTCTCTGACTGGTCAGTTTTCCTGGTTACAACTGCATCATTTACAGTGTTATGTTTATCCTTCGGTACAGGCGAATAGGACGCACTGCTTGGATCAATTTATTCAAGAAGATAATGGCACGCACGGAGAAGCCATTGTTTCGGATTGCGTGAGTTGATCTGTGGAACAGTATGCTGTTTTATGTTGTGATACCGTTCATGATACTCAGCAGTTTTTGCACATCCATTTACTGCTGCAAGTCAGCCGCTAAGCTAGCAAGCTACAGTAGCTAACTACGAACCCATATCTAACTATGCTATCTGAACAGCCTTAGTATACCTTAGTATACAAATAACTATATTATTTGGTGATACAATTACCTGCAATTTTGACTCTGCTATAGATACACGTTATACACCAGGACCAAACTGGGTTACATGTACTACAAAAGGCAAATGAGGAAGGCTCGAGAGCAATTTCCCACTGGCCATTCTAGGACACAGCCAATGGAATTCAATGGTCCGTGAGTGTTTTTAAAGCTGCAGCTATTTAATTCAGGTCAACTTCACCTCTCACTGTCCGCCCTCCTTTCCCCCACAGGTATTAAAATCATACCCATCTCAGTTCTCTCCGACAACTACAGCTACCTTATAATAGACACTGAATCCAGTGTGGCTGTAGTAGTGGACCCTGCAGATCCACAAGCAGTTCAGGTGGGTGATTTTAATCCTAATGGCGGGCCCCTGTTCTATTCTAGGTATAACTCCTCTCAATGATGACCCATCTAGTCTTATTCAACAAAACTGGGTTATTACATGTTAGTAAAGTAAACCAGGCCAAAGAGTCATCAGTGACTGCTCAAGCGGTGATTCGTGTTCATCTGTCTTGCCAGTAGCACTTCCTCTTCCACACAAGACCCTATTTGATTGGTTCCTGTGCCACTCTGGCCTCTGTCCCAGCATTACACAATGACTGCTCAGATAGAAATTCAGTCAGTCCTCTCAAACATTGCACTCTCCAAACATTGTTATTACGTTATCATTAAGTTGCGTCTGGTTAGTGTTTTGTATCCATCTGTTGCTGTTGCAGGATATTGTGGCAGTTGGCCCATATGGCACTGATGTTGCTAATTGGTTAACCAGTTAACCTCTGTAAGTCCTCTAGGCATTCCTGGAGAAGGAAGGTGTTATGTTGGAAGCCATCTTCTGCACGCATAAACACTGGTGAGAACATTATGTTGTGACCACAGACATTAAACACTCTTTTCAAGTACACAGATTATCCATGGTGTTGTGTGGTTGTAATGGATCATGTAATGTATTAGATTAGTGTGTGGAAAACCAATATTCATAGTGTGCTTTCTGATCTCTGTATCCTCTCCAGGGACCACAGTGGGGGTAACAAAGGCCTGAAAAGGCTCCACAACGCCTGCCGGGTGTATGGGAATGCAACTGATAACATTCCGGGACTCACACAGTAAGGGCAGACCACACAGTTTTGTGAATTCAGATCCTATCTCTCTGGCGTGTGTTGGGTTCTGTGTGCACAGCTCCTAAGCTGCCCTGCACCATGAAAGGTAGTTGTCATGCACAGAATACGTTATGAGGGTGAATTGCATGGCTTGTTCTGCATTCTGGTATGGAGTCATGCAGGCGTGTTTAGGTCACTGGTGATTTAATCTATTCTGATACACCTCACTGATAGAGAAGGATCGTTAATATTAGCTTGTTTGGCATCAGGGGTGAAGATGATGCAGCAACACAGGTGAAGGGTCCGTTTGCTTTACCAAATCCATACAAAATATTTTAACAACACGTAATAATCTCTCTGTGTGGCTATCCTCTGCAAACAAATTATGTTACAACCCAACATAATAACCTAGGGGTACGTAGGGGAACATAAAATAATCCACTGTTGACAAGATTACATGGCTATAATGCCAAAAAAAGGTTTAAAAGACATTTACAAAGATGCACTAAACACAAACACCACAGTGAAAAAGGGACACTGGACATCAGGGGTTGTCATAAGAATTAAATTAACCCCCCCAAAGAACATGCTGTTTTATCCTATCCTAATTGAGATAACCAAATAGATCCTAACAACTCCTAGTATATATAAAAAAAGGATATATGTTTTATTTCTTTATGATTAAACAAAAGGAGAGTCAGAAGGAGGAACAAGGAACGGAAAAACTTGTATAACCCACAGGCCACACAACAATTATATGCTGTACTAAAACCTTTACTAGTGCAAAAAATTAAGAATGTAATCTGATCTAATCTGGTGGGTCTAATATGCAGACATTTGACTTGCAATCTTTGTCTGTTGGACAGAAGGACACATGACTTGTGTTTTGTGTGGGCAGTGGCGGATTAAGGTGGTCACGGGCCCCTAGGCTAATCTTTGAGTGCGCCCCCCCCCACCCACCCCCCAACACACACACAAACTGCACACGCGCGCACACACATGCACACACTCTAGTCGCACTGATTAGCTACTAGCAGAGTCGTACGCTGTATTATTTGAAAACATGATCAGCAGGGGCGTCGTTAGACCCTTTTTACTGGGGCACGTGCCCCAGTCTAAATCTGCTGTGCCCCAGTAAAATCTAAAATTTGAGTTACTTTATTAGTCAGTGCATTCATTTAGATTGATAATCTCTTAAAACAATTAACGCAGTATCCCAATCAACGTTTGTAAAATCAAAGCCGATTCAAAGTCAAAGTTAAACTTTAACCTGCAGCCTGTGTGTGTGTTTCTAGCCCCCTCTCAGACACGGACTGTGTGACTGTTGGACGCATGACTTTCAGGGCCCTCTTCACCCCTGGACACACCGTTGGTCACATGATCTACCTCCTGGATGGACGGGCCATCAGAGCACCTTCCAGCCTATTCTCTGGAGACCTTGTCTTCCTCTGTGGATGTGGTAGGACCAGGGTCTACATTCTGTATAGTCCAGGTTGGGTAGACCTAAATAGTGAAGAGGCGTTATAGTTCACATAGAAAGACTTTTACATGCACATACTATTTCCATATTATGCGTATATTTGTTAATTTGTAGTCATGTGATGGTTTTACAGTGTGCCCAGTTCGTCTGCACAGGCTACTACAGGATGTGTGACACATGACATCCACATGTCATGTTTGCCAAAAACTAGCAGTGTTCATTATATTCACAGACACTGCTTACTGTTTTAAAGAAGTGTTCCCTGCGGATGAATTATCATACTTCTTGCCTTTGGCTTCTGCCGCAATGTTGTTATTAGTTGTTTGTGTTACTTGAATCTCATTGACACGATGGATGTTTTTGCCTACAGGGAGGATGTTTGAAGGCAGTGCTACAACAATGCTGTCTTCTCTTGACACAGTCGGCTCCTTAAGCGATGAAACCCTTCTCTGGCCGGGTATGAAACCAATCTCTTGATTTGAGCTTCAGTATTAAGGAGACGCAGTGTCATAACTCTAGGGTGTGTGTGTTTGACTGTATGTGTGTGAACCTCTTATTTCCTAGGCCATGAGTATGCAGAAGATAACCTGCTGTTTGCTGCTGAGGTAGAGCCTCGGAACACTGCCAGGGAAAACAAGTATCAGTGGGTGCAAAAACAGAGAGGTCAGAAGCTATGCACGGTGAGAACAATCCTCATCACAGCCATTGCCTTCCTACCATGCCCTTCCAAAGGGACTGGCTTCAGCTGAGAATACTGGCTCATTAAAGGCTCACAGGAAGGTTACTTATTCATTCTCCCTGCTCCCATCTTCTCTGCATTCTCATCACTCTAGGTTGGACTAGTGGTGCAACTACATGCACAGCAATGCAGCTCTGTGAACAGTTTTATGGCTAACATTCTGCATATCAATTGCTTCGAAGCTATGATGATGAAACATACCTTACATATAGTATATTGTAATATATACAAGACGTGAAGACATGAACATGAAAGAAACCTTTCAGACAGAATCAATCGACTCTTGACAAGGTCATCTATATAGAATACGTACCTAGATAATATGATATCAACAGTAGAATCAACATGGAATGTTACATATTTGCTGTGTGTGTATCCCTCTTCATACAGAGCCCCTCCACCATAGGAGAGGAGAAGGAGTACAATCCCTTCCTGCGGATCCACTCAGTGGCTCTTCACCAGGCCCTGGGTCTCCAGCAGTATCAAGATGAAGACTGGAACCAGTTTAGGGCCCGCGTCTTGGGGGAGCTACGCAGACTCAAAGATGTTTACAAGGGAAAGAAGTGACCTCAGTAGTGACGCGGTGGGGGCCCTGCATAAGGCAGTGTTATAATATTATAGTGGTTTTAGGACTGAAGTGAAACTTTAAGCTATGAATGGAGTGAAAGGTTTAGGGAACAAAATGACATACAAGTACAACACTAAAAAGCAGTGTGTAGGTTGTTGTTGCTGGCATTCCATTCATTATAGCATCAGACCTGTAATGTAAATTAAGATATCTTGGACTTTTTCAGTTAAATGTGAAAACTTGCTCGAAGTCACGACTCAATATTTACTTAAGGTATGGACAGTACTGTATTGTACTTAACTGTAAGCTCAGCTGTAATCAGCACAATTTCAGAATTTTTAATTTACATTTAGCAGACGCTCTCATCCAGAGCGACTTACAGTAAGTGCAGGGACATTCTCCCCGAGGCAAGTGCCTTGCCCAAGGACACAACGTCATTTTGCATGGCCGGGAATCGAACTGGCAACCTTCTGATTAATAGCCCAACTCCCTAACCGCTCAGCCATCTGACCCTAAATTAAAGATGTTTTATTGATAGTTTTTAACTTGTCGAACAAAGGTACTACAATGTGATTCAGTGCTTGGTTACTCCACTTTATGTACTCATTTGAAAAACAACCTAATCATCCACTCATGAGTCACTAACTGGTGATGGGACAGGTAGTGAACACTGATAGCTGCTATTAAATACTAATGTGTATTTTTTCCCAAAAAATACTGAGCTTTTTAGAAGAGCATATTGATTAATAATGAAAAAGAAGCAAAATAAATGTTGGTGTGACATGATTGATTCAAACCTCCAGATTGAAGATAGTAATAGTTTTACAGGAGCGTACTAATGCCATATTGATACCACATGATGTAGCTACAACTAGTTTTTTTCCTATATGCACTGTGTTTTTTTACTTAATTTGGATTAAATGTGATAAGAAATACAGTGACAAAGTAGAATTTCAGTATTTCTTTTTGGGGCATAGTATGATAAGCCTAATTGATGATCTAACATCATCCTTAAAAAGTAAGGATATCATGATTTTCTTTACTCCTTTTTACTCCATTATTAAAGGTCTTTTGTAACCAAAATTGTGAACAATTAACAGTAGTAGTAATAGTTAATTAACTAAACAACAGATACGTGGATTTATATAATTTTTTTGTAAAATACAATGCTTTATTTTAATAATGATTTGATGCATTTCTTTACCACAATGCTCTAAGTAAGTGCCGTTATAAATGCATCAAGTTCACTCACAGAAATGTTAGCTGATACACCTAATGGTTCATCTGCACTCTCATGTTCTTTTAATAGTAATCTTTAGGGAGACCAGATTTTGTGGCGTGTTCCCATATGCTTGAATCAGAGCTATTAGTATCATACCGATACTCTACTTGTGTGATACAGATCTGTATTAGCATATGTTACATTTTGACATCTGACACATACGGTTAACAAACCACTTGGGAGATCATTTTACTTAAGGTTACATTTTAATGAGTAAAAAAGCAAGATACATTTTCCTGTTTAATCTCATTTTTGCCCAATGGCAATATTCTACTAGGGTTGTGGGATGAAAACAAATCAAAAGAAGCAGGTGACTATTTAATTTTAATAGACTGAATAGATTTGAATATAAAAAAGGGCAAATATGTAAATATATTCATTCACATGAAGAATGCTACAGTGATTGAACTGCAAGAACACCTTTTCTACAATAGGAATACTATGATAAATGGTCCGTTCAGCCAAGTTATTCTGGTGAGTCATTTCCAGTGGCGGAACTAGAGTTTTATACATGGGGTGGCCAAGGGGTGGCCAAGGCTACTTCAGGGGGTCAAGAGTCTTGGGTCACTGTTTTCATTAATATATATACAGTATAATCTGGGTCTATAAGTGTTGGAACATCCAAAATATTTTTTGGAAAAAAAGCTCAAGCACCATGGACTTATAATAGCATTTCTGTGTTACAGAAATAACACAGTGCATAGTTTATTTACAAAACAAAGTGAATTTACACACCCATAAAAACACTGCAATTTGACTTGACAGGTAGCAGAAATCAAGCAGAAATGGACTTGAAAAATATAAATAACGGAGCGGATCTATGCTCACGATTGATTACTTGTCATCTAACTAGACAACATTCCCAATCAAGGTGAACACTCAAATTATCTAAAGACCATATAGCATTACACATTTCAAAACAGAATGAACACAACAATAGAACTCCAAACAATGCTTATTTAAAGATCCTGTAAAGTAAATTCCATGTTTTGCTGCTAAGTACATTATATACGTGTGAAATGAGTTCCTGAAAGCATGTGCAAAGCGCGGAGACAAAAAACTACCTATGTACGTATGTAATGGCTCCTCCTGCTGTACTGTATGGCAGGCCGTTTTAACATTTATTTCTACAAACGTACTAGTCACTATTTTAAAGTTACTAGTACTAATTCTTTAGTTACTAGTAACTATTCCAATAGTTACTAGTATCTATTCCAGTTTTACTAGTAACTTTTCATTAGATACTAGTAACTATTCTTTAGTTACTAGTAACTAATCCAATAGTTACTAGTATCTATTCCCGTTTTACTAGTAACAAATTGCACAATTTTACAATTGTATTCTATGGGGCTCTGCTTTACAGATATCTACTATTTGTGTCCAACTAGTATCTAATCCAATAGTTACTAGTATCTATTCCCGTTTTACTAGTAACTTTTCATTAGATACTAGTACCTATTTTTTAGTTACTAGTAACTAATCCAATAGTTACTAGTATCTATTCCCGTTTTAATAGTAACTTTTCATTAGATACTAGTGCCTATTCTTTAGTTACTAGTAACTAATCCAATAGTTACCAGTATCTATTCCCGTTTTACTAGTAACATTTAAAATTTTACTATCAAGTAGTCATTTTTACTCGTCATAAGCAATGACGCATTTGTTACTAGTAAGAATTATAATGTTACTAGTAACAATTGTAATAGTTACTAGTAACTAAAGAATAGTTACTAGTATCTAATGAAAGTTACTAGAAAAACGGGAATAGATACTAGTAACTATTGGATTAGTTACTAGTAACTAAAGAATAGGTACTAGTATCTAATGAAAGTTACTAGTAAAACAGAAATAGGTACTAGTAACTATTGGATTAGTTACTAGTAACTAAAGAATAGTTACTAGTATCTAATGAATAGTTACTAGTAAAACTGGAATAGATACTAGTAACTAATCCAATAGTTACTAGTAAGAATCTGTTTGGAGATATCCTAAGTTTGGAGATGTCTTCATTCAAATGTTCTAATGAATAAACATGAGGCAGACAATCACATGCTTTCCTTGTCCGGCCCACTCGCAATGGAAGCTGTTTTTTTCTCATCGCGGTCAGAATTATATAGCCTGCAGGCAACAAGCCTCAAAATTAAACAATGTTCGCGGCATGCTGTACGCGTTCTTCACACGCTGCGTGCTATATTCTTTTTACGTTTTTGATAAATGAAAAATGCCAGAGCTCGAGTTAGCTTCGACATGATAATGCCTTGTATTAAGCGTTGATGGCTTAAGGGCTGTACAGTAGTTCATCCACTCTTACATTGGGGGGAACACTATCGATACCCTTTGTTCACCAGTTATTATAGTTCATGACATATATGACGATCATATGTTAGATGCCTTCTGTATTTTACACTAAGACATTAAATTATCTCATAAACGGGCTGCCTGTCTGACGCGTGATCTGTCGGTGCGGAGGAGACACCAGAGAAAGACAACAATATATCTTAATTATTATTTGTATTTTCCCATGGGACCAGTGTGGTATCATCCCTGTATAATTAATATATCTCATATGTATTTTGTCCAAGAATAACTGGTCGAAGTTGTGGTTCAATGGCTAAATGTACGAGCCAAAAGAATCAGCACTACAACAAGCTGGATGATTATCAATGACATTTTCTGTTTTGAGTACATTTCAATTTAATAGCTATTTCTTGATGATGCTATATATGAAGGGAAGAGAATTCATCATGAATTGTGTTGCCGATGATGAACTCCAGAAGAACGGACCACACTACATAAGGCCTTGCGGTCCCTGTCTGTGCAGCTCCCATACCACACTGTGATGCAACCAGTCAGTATGCTCTCTATAGTGCATCTGTAAAAGTTAGTGAGTCCATGCTGAACTTCTTCAGTCTCCTCAGGAAGAATAGGCATTTACGGGCCGCTTTGACCACCTTGTCCGTGTGAACAGACCAGGTGAGATCATTGCTGATTGTAAGGATGAGATCTCTGTCTCCAGGCAAGCCGGAAGGAGGCACGACAATTAGAAAAGGGTTGACTCGGTTTTATTAGTAACAACGTCGGATCATGCCATCAGTCCATGACAGAGGGATAGCAGGAGTGAGAAACAAGTCTCTCAGAGGTCCATTATATACATGAGTTGGCCCATACAGATATAGTAACCACCAAAACATGCCCTGAAACGGTACACATTTCACAACTTAACCCTTGTGCTGCCTTCGGGTCGCATGACCCAAAGGTTCACAACGAACCACTGTTGTGTTTACCCAATTTTACCCAATACAAAAACAAATAAATAGCATTTTCTTTTAACCTTCGCAATGTTGGGGGTCTGAGACAGCCCGACAGTTAAAAGAAAATTCCTCACTTCGTTTTTGTATGCGGTAAAGTTGTCGCAATACGACAGTGGGTCACAATGACTGATGGGTCAGAATGGCCCGAAGATAACACAAGGGTTAATGCACAGGAGAAACAGCACACAGGTGAAGCGTCATAACTCATTGTTTGTACTTTTCTCAAAGGTTAAACAGAGCACATTCACTGATCTATATGTGTATTGTCAAAGGCCCGCTGCGTGACCTCTTGACCACAGCAAGAGACAACCTCACATGATTCTGATATGTATAGAAAATCTGCATATCACTGATGTTCACCCCGAGGAACTTGAAGCAGCTGACCTTCTCCACTTCGGATCCGTTGATGTGTAGGGGTGCATGCTCCTCCTCCTGCCGCCTCCTAGTCCACAATCATCTCCTTGGTCTTGCTGACGTTGAGAGACAGGTTATTGTCCTGACACCATGATTTCAGGTTATCAACCTCCTCTCTGTAGGCTGACACTGTCAGAGATGAGGTCCACGATGATTGTGTCGTCAGCAAACTTAACAAGGAGGTTGGGGCTTTGTGTTGCCGCACAGTCGTGAGTGAACAAGGCTGAGCACACAGCCCTGGGGGGTACCTGTGTTGGTGATAAGTGTGGATGAGGTGCGGTCACTGATTATCACCACCTGTGGCCTCCCCGTCAGGAAGTTGAAGATCCACTTGCAGAGGGAGGTGCTTAGTCCCAGCTCCAAAAACTTGGAGACAAGTCTGGAGGGGATAATGGTGTTGAATGCTGAGCTGTAGTCAATGAACAGCATCCTCACATACGTATTCCCTTTGTCCATGTGGGAGAGAGCGGTGTGCATAGTCAGAGCGATGGCATTGTCTGTAGACCTGTTGGACCGGTATGCAAACTGCATTGGGTCCAGGGTGGGGGGCAGCGAGGAGCAGAGGAATGATTTGACTAGCCGCTCGAAGCACTTCATGATGACTGTGTGGGGTACAGACAGGCTGAGGGAGAGGTGGAAGATGTCACTGAAGACCCCTGCTAGCTGGTCAGCACAGCCCGAGGGCCCTACCTGATACACCGTCTGGGCCAGGTGCCTTGCGAGGGTTGATCTTTTTGAAGCGCTGCCTCACCTCAGCTGCAGTTAGTGTAGGATAATGTAGGAAATATGTGTTGGGCTGGTTGACCTCTCAGATTGTCTGCCTGAGAGAAATGGACACACTAGCATCATGTTGTACCAGTGTAGGTGTGGAATACAAGGAATTGATCATTATATTGTTCTGGGGATTTCTCAGGTATGGTAGTTTTATTGATCATCTCATGTATAAATTGTTCCCTAACAAATACTACTGGGTCCATTAATAAAAATCTCCATGTAACTACAGTCTACAGCATTTTCCTTGGGCCAGGCTGTGCCCCCAACACAATCACATACTATACAAATGAATAGAATAGATCTTTATTGTCATTGTCACAGGTACAACGAAATTAAAGTGCTTCCAGTCAGTGCATCATTCATTGACTTAAAAATCAGTAAAAAGGATAAAATTACTAAAGTGCTAAAATTACTCAAATAAATAAAAATAAATATACCTAAGACTGTACCGTAAACAACCACACAACGTCATTACATAATGTGCACAATGTTATGTTATGTATTATGTTTTGCCAGCATTAACAGTGGTTATTGCAGTTGGATAGAAACTGTGTTTTAGTCTGTTTGTCCTTGCCTTGATTGATCTGTACCGTCTGCCTGAAGGCAACATTTCAAACAGGGAGTGCCCAGGAGTGTGAAGTGTCTTTTATGATGTTCTGGGCTTTTTTGAGACAACGGGATCTGTGTAGGTCTTCCAGTGCGGGGAGAGGGCAGCCAACAATCTTTTGAGCGCTGTTGATGACCCTCTGGAGCGTTTTCCTCTGAGCCACTGTACAGCTGGTATACCAAATGCATATGCAGTATGTGAGGATGCTTTCGATGAAGGCTCGGTAGAAGGACACCAGCAGTCTTTGTGTGATGTTATTCCTCCTGAGTGTTCTCAGTAAGTACAGTCTCTGCTGGGCCTTTTTCAGCAGCTCAGAGGTGTTCACACTCCAGGATGGGCTGTCCTGTATGTGGACCCCCAGGAAGCGGAAGTCTGCCACCCTCTCCACACTTCACTCCACACACGTGAAGTGTAACAAGTTTACTTTGTACGCTGTGTTGGTCGACTGTGACGGCACAGAGCACTGCCCAGCTTCTATGTCCAAATCTGTGCCCACACCATTTTCAAATAGCAGCGCAGCAGCCTGGTGAGCAGCAGAGGTGGATAATGTCAGTCGTCCTGCTTCGCGGAGGTCATCCATGTACCTGCAGTAATGAAAAACAGGACACAAATTTGGAACTACAGTCAAATGGTAGCCTTTGCCTCAAATAGGACAGTGGGGAGCGACAGGACACAAGTGTGAGAGTGTGCCCTAGCCAGCTGCAACACAGGTAAGGGCACAATCACAAACTGTTTAATGACACACATTTTGCATATTCCAATAGCCAATAACTTGTCATGCAACACCATAACCATATATTGGCCCTTATTGTTAGAACTAAGCTAAATGCAAGTTCCATTGTGTAGTCATTGCCATGGTGATTGTTTTTTATAGGTCTCAAGGGATAAAAATGTCACTTTGTGAGGTTATTTAACATTAATATGAGTTCCCCTAGCCTGCCTTTGGTCCCCCAGTGGCTAGACATTTTGATAAGTATAAACCAAGCCCTGGTATTCTAGGTAGATAACATTAGCGCTCGACAGCTAGCTAGCAAGCTAGTTTAAGTCATATAACCTAGGGGGATCTCTAATACAAGGTATATTTGGCTAACCATATTACCATTGTATGAGTAGTTATTCTAAAAGCGAAATCCAAACGTTACCTGATGGCATACGAGGGTCTGAGAAGGCGTCGCTGCGGGCTCTCTAATTGACATCGAGTGCGTGGTGATGAGAGCTCGGAGTTCTGAAAGACTAGCAACAAGTTTACATTTAGTCATTTAGCAGACGCTCTTATCCAGAGCGACTTATAGTAAGTACAGGGACATTCCCCCTGAGGCAAGTAGGGTGAAGTGCCTTGCCCAAGGACACAACGTCATTTGGCACAGCCGGGATTCGAACCAACAACCTTCTGATGAATAGCCCGACTACCTTACCGCTCAGCCATCTGACCCCTCTAAAGTTCTTCCATTGTCTCCATCGATAAAATGCCTTCGAGTCTTCTTAAATTCACCAGTGATGAATCAATAGGCATCAATTGTGCGTGGCGTGTTGCCTTGTTGGAAAGCTCTTTCTAATTCTTTACATTTTCGTTGAATTTGTTCAATAACACGTGTGTGCCATTTCTGAAATCGGTTCGCGTCGATGTTCTCTGTAGTGTTGTCTTCTGTGAGGTGTGGTCTTCAGCAGCTAATTTGCATGTTAACTAGATATGTTCAGAAGCTAATTTGCATGTTAACTAGATATGTTCAGAAGCTAATTTGCATGTTAACTAGATATCTTGTTGGCAATAGTTACTAGTAACTAAAGAATAGGTACTAGTATCTAATGAAAAGTTACTAGTAAAACGGGAATAGATACTAGTAACTATTGGATTAGTTACTAGTAACTAAAGAATAAGTACTAGTAACTTCAAAATAGTGACTAGTACGTTTGTAGAAATAAATGTTAAAACGGCTTGCCATAGTACTGTTATTGTAGCTTACATCAGCTAGCTAGCTAGCTTCAGGATGTCTCCCACCACCCGCAACTGCATCTTCCCTGATGCAAGAACTCCAGCTGCGCTGCAACGCCATTTAAGTTCCCTATTGATAATGAAAAGAAAAATAGGTGGATAGATTTTGTGAAGAGCCACGCTCATGGAAAGCTTCGGATAAACTCCAACAGCCGCCTCTGCACTGACCATTTCACGGCGGACAGTTTTAACATGGACCAGAGACAAACGGAGTTCACCAACACACGGCTTCTCTTGCAGCGCGGAGCCGTATCGAGCTTCGGCCCCCGGCCGTTCATCCTCCGGTCGCATCTGGACCATCCACCGCCGCCAGAAGTTCATCACTCAGTTCTGTGTGCTTGTTATAATTATACTAAACTAGAGAGGGTACAATTTCTGGGGAAATTGTAGGGTGTGCTTGCTTGCGTCGGTTGCACAGGGGTCCGTTTTTGAATGACATTTTTACAACTGATATTTCTCTATATTTTATATAAAAATTCATACTTATTATTTATAAAGATTACATAGATTTTAAAGCATTTTTTTTGCTGCTCATTTACAACTGAAAATACGAGTGAAGTGTAGAATGAAATAGATGTCTTCTCATTTCCCCTGCAAGAGGCAGCCTCATCGTTGAATCAAAACGAATAAATTTGGCAGACCGGTGTAAAAATTGACCTAATCTCTATGACTTAAACGTCATTTTAAGTTTTTCCCTTCTCATGATATTTTCAGGCATTTAGCCTACTCATTGCATTCATTCATTAATAAAGAACCCCCTTTGAAGACTATTCTACGACGTTACCCGGTAGTAGAAGATGGAATCAAGATTCAAACAGTACCATCTGCTAACTGAAAATATGCCCCCCAAAACGTAAATAAGCTTGACATTTATTTAGTGGAAAATCGTTCATTCATAAAAAGCTCACTGGTAGCGATCATTGTCAGTAACAACGCAAAATGCGATATAGCCCTGTGTGGAGAAGCTGTCCCGGTAAATTGTACTACAGTATTACGGTACAGTACTAGACTACTGCTGTGTTCGTCTTGGTAGCGATTGCGTTGGTTGAATTGGATTTAACGTTCCGTTGTACGGTTTAAGCTGAAATTAATTATTTTCATGAACAGATTGACAACGTTTAGGCTGTGGCAATGAAGTTCAGGTTAGTAGTTAGATAGACTTTTGATTTAGGTAAGGGGAGTGACGAACATGTTCTGTCGCCGTTTGACTTCCTAAACAGCTGTGTAGTGTAGATGTTTTTGTAGTGTGTCTCGCGTAAGCGACAGCGTTGCAGTGAGCTACACTGGTTTGAAACCACAGGTAATGGTAATTTCACCAACAAATCGTTTACTAATGTCAGAATAAATCATACAACGAAAATGTATATGTGAGGAATGTTTATTTTAACGATTGAAAACAGATACATCATAGACCACTGTAGTATGTGTTGCCCGGGCAACACAGGCTAATGTCATGATGCTAATACTTCAGTGAAATAGTAGACTACTGTTTCCGAAAGTAGATGTACTTCCTTAATAATATCAGCTTATATTGTACATTACACATCACAATTGTGTGTCATATCACAAAGTAAAATGAGTAAATAGTTATCACCCTGGCCTCTTTTCTTGTGGCGTTTCTGCAGCTGCCTTGCAGTAAAGCTATAGTTAGCCTAGCTATCCCCCAAGTTAACAGATGCGAAACGAATGTTCTGCCAAAGGTAGTCACGCGTGTTTTCGTGACATTAGTGACGCAGTGACGTTAGTAACGTCAGTGACTGTGGCTAGCAAATTAGCCACCGTTAGCTTCACTTTTCGCCACAATTACTTAACTTAAGCCTAAACCATGCAACGGAACGTAAATTCCAATAGAAGCAACTCAATCGCTACCAAGACGAAACTTTTTACACCTACGTTGTCTATGTAGGCCAAATATTGACTGAGTTTTAGGGGGGCAAAAAGAAATAAAAACTAGAAACGGCTGTTCCTGCGAAACAGCAGTGAGAATGCTGAAAACCTGAATGGGGATAGCTGACCATGCTAAAAAAAGCGGAAAATTGTGAACATTTAGTAGAAAGTTATAAGCTGAAGCTTCAAAGCAACCGAAAGGTATTTTTGAAAGGGGCTGGAGCAGCATTCCAACAATGATTTGAAAGGATTTACCATTACTTTTAAAGGGAGAATAATTTGCACAAAACCTTAATATTTAAAAAAGTATAAAAGTGATAAATGAGAAAATACCCGCAAGCTGAAAGCTGAAATTAATTTCAAAAATGTGTGAGTCACACAAAAGAGGCAGTGTGGAATCTGAACTGCATCATCTAACAACGGTAACAGCTAAAATAGCCTACAATGCGGGAGAAGCTGAAAGCTGAACTGTTAAACAGAAGAAGTAGGCTAGCTAGTCGTAACAAGAATATTATCGTTTTAACAGCTGAAATTATAGTTGGGATAGTAATAGCAGTAGCAGATGTAGCCTACCATTGAGTGTGTTTACTCGGCTTTCTTAGTAGGATTCAATGTGTTGATGGAATGAAACATACAGCAGTAGAGCCGATACAGGACGACACGGCGACACTTTGTTGCAGAAGGATGATGGTGCAAGTTTTGGCCGTGGAGCATACAACGATTAATAAAAAAGAATCATGTAGACGCGTTTATTGAGTAATCGCATAACTAATTACACATGTAAACGGAGTAATCGTATTATTGGTATAAACCGACAATTGCTAGTAATCGGGTTTCTCATGGTCAAGTAAACGTACCAATCACCTGTGTGAGAGACTGAGTGGTGCGTGTCTGTCGTTACGGTGATGGTGCAGCTATGATTGCTAACGCTCTGAGGGCAGAGAATAAGAGAAATGTAGCCAGAATCCACACCTCAAACAAGATAACCTAGACGCAAAACTGTACGTCCAATCCAAAATATAAGGATATTTTCCGAGACCCAAGACTCTGCCGAAACCAGAGATATTCTGTATATGTCTGTGCAGTCAGAAATACGACACTACCTGCAGTTTCAAAAACGTGTTCCTTCTGCTTTCCTGGTGCGTGTTTGTTTGGTTGCCAGGGCGATGGAGCAGCTGTGATCGCTAACGAGCTGGGCAGAGAGAATAACTAATGTAGCTAGAATCCACACCTCAAACAAGTTAACCTAGAAGCAAAACTATACGTCCAATCCCAAAAATAAGGATATTTTCCGAGACCCAAGACTCTGCCGAAACCAGAGATGTCCTTTATATGTCTGTGCGGTCAGAAATACGACTCTACCGGCAGTTTCAAAATCTTGTTTTTTTTGCTTTCTCTGACGATTTTGTCACCAGATTTGCATTGGTCTCTATGGGGCGAGAGTTGGACCTTGTCTCGCTTTCGTGGGGCTCTGAACAAATGTGTACGTCTGTTGGATTCAACAGACAACTGTCTACGACCAGCACAAAATTACTATCTATTGATCCAAAAACGAAGCATGAAGAGCGAAAATTGTGGCAATGCTGGCAAACTAGAAATATTTTTTCAACGACATCCGAAGCTGCCCTCCACTCTAAGCGTTTCAGTCTGCACTCTAGGGTTTCACGTAAACACCCATGTAAATCTCAGAAACGGCTTGAAAAAGTCATGAAACATAATCAGTGATATTGAAAAAAGTTGAATAGATATCAAAAATCTGAATGAATTTAAAAATAGTTTAGGGTTTTGTCAACATTTTAAAGTTTAAATGGTGGCTCTAGCTGAAAGATTGAGGAAGAAGAAGGATTTGGAAGTTGAAGAAGTTTAAAGAAGTTTGAGA
This sequence comes from Osmerus mordax, assembly GCF_038355195.1. Lineage (NCBI taxonomy): Eukaryota > Metazoa > Chordata > Actinopteri > Osmeriformes > Osmeridae > Osmerus > Osmerus mordax. Next base: position 11,130,326 of record NC_090051.1, on the reverse strand, counting down.
GGATTTGAAAGAAAACTCCATTGGAAACCCATACTTATTTAACAATAAGTATGCAGAATAACAATAGTGTTTTTGCTTGCAGCAAGCACATTAAAAATAAGTATGCAGAATAACAATAGTGTTTTTGCTTGCAGCAAACACACTAATAAGTAGAAAGGTACATTTCCTGAAGAAAATGTGTGTTTGCTGTTGAAAAGTTGAATAGTGAAGAAGGTTTTTAAAAGTTTTTAAAAGAGGTATGTGCAATAAACAATGTGAGAGTATGTTGTGAAAGTATAGGTGAGAAAAAACATTTAATGCCATCACGATAGAAACATATTTACATATGCATTTCAATATTTTCTTACTGTTGAAAAAGGAGTGATGAAAAGAGTATCTAATTTACTTTCATCAGTTTAAAAGCGTTAAAAGTATTCAAGAAAAAAGTATAAAGCAGACGGTGACCTCATCAAAAACAGGTTTTATTTGTTTACATTTAGAAAACATTTTGTGAATCGACAATTTTGAAATAATTATTAGCAGTAGTTAGTATCAGCATGTCAAAACTAACATGCAGACAAGCCTCATATATTGCACATACAAACAAAAAATCATCACCATCTCTCCATGAGAAAAAACAATAGTAAATATTTGTAAATAAATGACACAATTGTATGTATTTCGTGGCTAAAAAACTCATTTTTGCCAGAGTGACAAATTTATCAACACTGAGTTTTCTGAACATTGGGCCCTTTGTTTGATATTTATGAATAAATATATTAGAATTTCAATAGTTTACAATATTGTTCATTTCCTACAATCAAAGGCTTTTCACATTGTTTCCAGACCTAGGTTAATACTCACAGAAGTTCAAGACTTCAAGGACCAGTAGCCCTGGGGGGTATTCGTCGTAGCTCGCTAAGCGGTTTAGCGAGCTAATTTTCAGGCTAAGATAAAAAACGCCCCTCTTTTTGGTTCGTGGAAGCAACTTTCGATAAATCACCATAGTAACATATCAATTAGCACTAACCTGCTCCAGAGCAGGCTAACGTAAGTGTAGCTGGATAAGCTTGCCACACCCCCAGAAAATAACATGGCAGCTCCCTTTTTGAGAGACCCAGTTGACCAAGGAGCTATAATTTAGTTCGATTAGCTTTCCATACCAATAGAGTTCTTCGAGATTGCCAAGATCCTTTGTTTCACACGGATGAGTTCTTGTTTGAGCGATATCGATTCAGCCGACATGGACTCATTTATTTGCAAGACCTTCTCGGGCCGTACATTGCAAATATCACACACCGCAGCAAGCTTTATGCTTTATTATGAGCTTATGCTGCTGTATGTGAATATGTAACGCTATGTTTTACGAAATGTCTTGTCTTATCTGTTGTGCCTGTGCTTTTTATATGTTTCACTGTGGGAGAGTGGGAAACGTCATATCGATTCCTTTTTATGTCTTGACATGTGAAGAATTGACAATAAAGCTACTTGAAACTTTAACTGTGCTTCAGACTGCATAGCCTTGAGGTTTTTTGCGTCAGGTAGGCTATAGGCTACATTTTTATACAGTATAGGCGATGCAGAAAACATTGGCAAAGCCGCAGCATGCGTTGCTGTAAGAAAAGTGTACTTGGCGCTTAACCAGCTGATGAATCAATTCATCATATTCCCTGGCCATGTCCCAGTCAATGACATCAAAGAGGGATTTACACATATGCCTACATGCATATACACATATATAGTACATGATATAAGCGCAGTAGCCTACATATATCCTCATAATTGTCTATGAATTCGTATCAATTAGATACTCTTTCGCCTTGTTTTTATTTAGCCTACTTATTCTGAAAGAGTTGAGTTCATTATTTTCGCTAGCAAGATCTCATTCGATTATTAATTTCCATTAAGCCTATACCAGCAGGCACAATTAAAGAAATGTGATCTGATTGATTGGGTTAATGAGGCACTTAAGATGAGCCTATACATTTCCCCAAAACTTTCGCATTTAGCTTATCGGCAATTGTTTCCCAAGCTGCTTGTTTGCTCTGGCAGCGGTGGCGGTGTTTGACTTAGCCATGATTATATGCTTATTGTCTAGAGACTCATTATAATAGTTTGCTCGGATGGCGAGAATAGCCGATCACCGCTCTCTCTTTCGTCTTTTCCGCCATCATACCGTTAGAAAATCACGGTTTTGGTGATCGACCTTACCTGCCTTTTGAAGTAGGACGTGCACATGCAATTTCCCTGATAAGTTTAGCCTGATTGAAATTAACCACATGATTTGGATGCGGATCAGCCGTTGACGAACCGATATTTGCTGTTCTCACTCATCTCGCTAATGTTAACGGACTAAAAGGACAATTGATTAACTTAGCTTCAACCCTTACGACGAACGGGGCCCTGGACTTACAGTCTTATCAACATTGTCATTTAAACTATACCAACAATAAGCTCAGTTTACTGAGGCTCACTGAAACACTTGGTTTTCCTTACTTTGATGGAACATTGGGTTAGAATCACTAGTTGACTCAAGATTAGAAGACGAGTTTTTGTTTTTCTTGCAGCAAACACACTAATAAGTATGCAGAATAACAATAGTGTTTTTGCTTGCAGCAAACACACTAATAAACTAGAGAGGGTACAATTTCTGGGGAAATTGTAGGGTGTGCTCGCTTGCGTCGGTTGCAGGTGGGTCCGTCCCCTTAAGTTTTTCCCATCTAGTGATATTTTCAAGCATTTAGCCTACAAAAGAACCCCCTTTGAAACAAGTTACTGTAACAACGTTGTCACCGGCAGTATTTCAGATGGAATTGCGATTCAAACAGTACCGTCTGATAACTAAAACGTAAACAAGTTTGACATTAATTTAGGGGGAAATGGCTAATTCAAAAGAAGTTTGCTACGAGCAAGCTAGCTGCTGTTGCTAGCCAAACGTCACTGAGGGGATTGTTTGAAAGCGCCAGAAATGAGAATGTTTTTTTAACATAAAGTTTAGGCTGTGGCATTGAAGACAGTGACGCACCACACAAGCTTGAGTTTAAATACATAATTTAATGTGACGTTACTTACTGTACATGCAAGTCTTGATTTGCTTAAATGTCCATGTGCTGCTAGTACACCACAGCACGATACTGGCTGTGCAACTGCACATCAATCTATGCGTCGTTGCTAACGTGTGCTGATGTGGTGACGTAGCTAGCACTGAGTACCCTTCGTTGACTAAAGGCACTTTTTGACACAAAAACATTGTAACCTCCTAAACCGCGAAACGGAATGTAAATAAAAATACAAGCAACGCATTCGAGACCAAGACGAACATTTTGACACAGGCGTTGTCTATGTAGTCCAAATATTGACTGATCCTTAGGGGGGCGAAAATAAACAATAAAAATAAATAATAAATATACAGTTAGGTCCATAAGTATTTGGACATTGACACAATTTTCATCATTTTGGCTCTGTATACCACCACAATGGATTTGAAATGAAACAATCAAGATGTGCTTTAAGTGCAGACTTTCAGCTTTAATTTAAGGGTATTTACATCCAAATCAGGTGAACGGTGTAGGAATTACAAAACATTTTATATGTGGCCCCCCCTTTTTAAGGGACCAAAAGTAATTGGACAATTGGCTGCTCAGCTGTTCCATGGCCAGGTGTATGTTATTCCCTCATAAAGGGAGTTCGTTATTTCATTGACAAGGAGCAGATAAAAGGTCTAGAGTTCATTTCAAGTATGGTATTTGTGTTTGGAATCTGTTGCTGTCAACTCTCAATATGAAGTCCAAAGAGCTGTCACCATCAGTGAAGCAAGCCATCGTTAGGCTGAAAAAATCAAAACAAACCTATCAGAGAGATAGCAAAAACATTAGGTGTGGCCAAACCAACTGTTTGGTACATTCTTAAAAAGAAAGAACGCACTGGTGAGCTCAGCAACACCAAAAGACCCGGAAGACCACGGAAAACAACTGTGGTGGATGACAGAAGAATTATTTCCCTGGTGAAGAAAAACCCCTTCACAACAGTTGGCCAGATCAAGAACACTCTCCAGGAGGTAGGCATATCTGTGTCAAAGTCAACAATTAAGAGAATACTTCACCAGAGTAAATACAGAGGGTTCACCACAACATGTAAACCATTGGTGAGTCTCAAAAACAGGAAGACCAGATTAGAGTTTGACAAAAAAACATCTAAAAGAGCCTGTACAGTTCTGGAACAACATCCTATGGACAGATGAGACCAAGATCAACTTGTACCAGAATGATGGGAAGAGAAGAGTATGGAGAAGGGAAGGAACTGCTCGTGATCCAAAGCATACCACCTCATCAGTGAAGCATGGTGGAGGTAGTGTTATGGCGTGGGCATGTATGGCTGCCAATGGAACTGGTTCCCTTGTATTTATCGATGATGTGACTGCTGACAAAAGCAGTAGGATGAATTCTGAAGTGTTTCGGGCAATATTATCTGCTCAGATTCAGCCAAATGCTTCAGAACTCATAGGACGGTGCTTCACAGTGCAGATGGACAATGACCCGAAGCATACTGCGAAAGCAACCAAAGAGTTTTTTAAGGCAAAGAAGTGGAATGTTCTGCAATGGCCAAGTCAATCACCTGACCTAAATCCAATTGAGCATGCATTTCACTTGCTAAAGACAAAACTGAAGGGAAAATGCCCCAAGAACAAGCAGGAACTGAAGACAGTTGCAGTAGAGGCCTGGCAGAGCATCACCAGGGACGAAACCCAGCGTCTGGTGATGTCTATGGGTTCCAGACTTCAGGCTGTCATTGACTGCAAAGGATTTGCAACCAAGTATTAAAAGTGACAATTAGATTTATGATTATGTTAGTTTGTCCAATTATTTATGGTCCCTTAAAAAGGGGGGGGGGCCACATATAAAATGTGTTGTAATTTCTACACCGTTCACCTGATTTGGATGTAAATACCCTGGAATTAAAGCTGACAGTCTGCACTTAAAGCACATCTTGATTGTTTCATTTCAAATCCATTGTGGTGGTATACAGAGCCAAAATGATGAAAATTGTGTCAATGTCCAAATACTTATGGACCTAACTTTATATGTGAGAGAACAATGGTTGTGCTCACGACAACCATTGTTTTGCACACCCAATTATCTGGCGCCGCCCCTGATGACTAGTGAAGGCTAACTACTTACTAACTGAGAGTGAGTTCATGCCGGGAAATATCAAACTGAGGCTTTAACATATCGACCGAGCTTTAACAAGTTTGATACGCCGAAACCGAAGTTAGATATGGATAGTAAAACTCAGACTGATCGCTTTCACTCATTTTAAAATTTTCGTCGGAGGGCACTACGGATCCGTATTGAGCTGTGAGTAGGTCACCACGCGGATGGCATGACTGCGCATCAGCCAATCGGAACGCTTGTACTCGTAACTTTTTGGAGTCTTTTGTTTTTAAGTCAAGTGTTGTCTCATGTGAGGCAGTTGCTTTTGTTTGTAATAAATAATCGAGTGTGATGATGAAGTATGGTATGGTTATTCTGTACCATTTCTTAATTGAATTTACAGAACAATTACTATACCGTGATATATACATATATATACATACTTCATTTGAGAAGCTTGCACACACACACACACACCAAAAACCTATTGGATCTAATGTATGTAAGTGGTGGTGATACAGAACTGTACGTAATTTGGGTCAATGTTCTGTAGTGTCAGTGTCATTTATTGGTATATGGCATATTTTTATATATACTGTATATATGCATATATCACATGCATTGTGTAGATCCTACAGAGCCAGGGCCCTCAGGTAGAGCTAGAAGGAGGAAGAAGTGTGGAAGCACAGGAAGAAGGGAAAGAAAGTTACAGTGATGATGAGGGTGAGAGATGCATGGTGGAAGAAGACAGAAGTCATAAAAAGGATGTTGACCCAGGTTTGTGGCCAGCAGGTTTGACTGACAGGGACAGGGAGGTTTTTGTGAGGGCACTGGCCTGCAGAGATGATGATGATGTACGTACACATGCAGACTTGCATTTACAAATCACCAGCAGTAAATATTGTGCTAGTAATAGTATTGAACTACAAGAAGCAAGACAGTTGCAAGCCTTTAATTAGAGTTATGTAAAGCTTTTGATGGGACAGTTAGGTCCTAGATTTGTGGTGACAACAGCTGCGCAGAGGGGGCCCAATTAGATTGTTTTGACATGGGGCCCAAAATTCCAGGCGGTGCTCCTGGGTGCATGTAATTACTTCTGTTATGAACTTAATGTTTAGACGTTTGTGCTGGTAAGACAATTGAACAGAAAACCAATATAGTACATTTTTATCAACATAACATAAAATATTGATAACATCTCAAGTCGGACAAATAGTCTGCCGACTGTCGGCCCCGCCGGCGCTGCATGAAGTCGAATACACCTATTGTCAACTTGTACGTCATATCCTGAGAGCCCGGAAGACGGAAAAGAGTGCGATGTTTTGTACGATCAGCTGTCAAATGCGATCAAGTTGACCAACATTGTCAGAATGTTAAAAACTGTGATCCTAATCGGAGGCCCCCAGAAAGGTGAGAATACGATAAGATAAACAATACGCATGACGACGAGTTGTCAGCCAACGTGCTATGATGAGCTAGCTCTTTGTTTCTGTAAACGGTACTAGAGCTACACGGACACAGTTGAACTAGCTACTAGTTGTAATGAATGACGTGGCATGCAACACACCCGTACACCTAGCTGTACAGCTCGAATTCTATTTTCAAGAAAAGCAGAACAACGTGCAAGCTTAAATATAAGTATTTAGCTACAAGTTATCCAAAAAACACGTTGTCTCAACGTGCAGTAACTAACGCATAACCGCGTAACAGCACTTATGAAATGACTTGGCACGTATGAAATGGCCTAGCTCTCGAAACATCTTGCATGATGTCTTATCTTGTAACAAGTATTTAATACACCACTGTCTTGTGCAGGTACACGTTTTCGTCCACTGTCTTTTGAGGTACCCAAACCACTTTTTCCAGTTGCTGGTGTGCCTATGCTACAACATCACATTGAAGCATGTGCACAGGTGGGTACCAGGTACTCAGGAGAAACTATTGTTTTCTTAAACTTTTCAGAATAATAACTGACTGGGTAGAGTTGGTTATCCATTTTCCTACCGTTTTGTGACAAATAAATAATTAATGCATTATCCAAAGAACAGGACATGTTTCATTAATTTTCTAGGTCTCCAATATGAAGGAAATTTTGCTCATTGGCTTTTACCAGCCCAATGAAGAACTTACCAGATTCCTGACTTATGCACAGCAGGAATTCAAAATCTCAATCAGGTAACTGACTACACAAAATACACAGGACTATAATAAGATCAGTAGAAAGTACAGTAGCAGTATTGATTGCATTGGATCTGTGCAGGTATTTGCAGGAGTATGCAGCCTTGGGCACAGGGGGAGGCATATATCACTTTAGAGACCAGATCCTGTCTGGAGGTCCTGAGGCCTTCTTTATAATGAACGCAGATGTCTGCGCAGAGTTCCCCCTGCCAGAAATGCTCAGCTTCCAAAAGGAACATGGAGACCCCAGCAGCTTTGTCATCTTGGCAACAACTGTAAGGCCCCGTCCTTTGAAATATAGAACTGTGAAACGATTGATGGTGTTACAATACATGGTCATTACAATACAGTTTTAATGTTTCAATTTTAATGTTTCATTAACTGGTTTATTTTTAACGTGAAAATAATTGGTAATGTGAATGACAACAGTTGAGAAATATCCTACATTATTGTAAAAATAATGTAAATTGACAACCAGGTCCCCTCAGACCTGCAACGGAGGAATGAATGATGAACTGTATCTGAAATGTACTTTATTATATTTGAATTTTATTATTTACATTGTAGGCAAACAGAAAGCAGTCTATGAACTATGGCTGCATAGTAGAAAATCAGGAAACTAATGAGGTAATGTTGAACTCTTTTAGTTATTCTGTCACCTCACTGCTACCTTGCCCAGCTGAATACCCAGTTTATGTCAACCTCTCCATTCAGGTTTTGCATTACGTGGAGAAGCCTAGCACCTTTGTGAGTGACATCATCAACTGTGGAATCTACTTGTTTACTCCAGACATCTTCCAGCACATTGGAGCGGTGTTCCAGAAGAACCAGCAGGACCTGCTGTTGTGAGTGGGAAGGTTTCCCCTACGATCTGGGCCTGGGATTGCATGGCAATACAATCATTTTCCCCCTTTCTTTTTTGTTCTCTTCATTTGTATTTCTTTCCCCCTTTTCTCAACTTCCTGTCATCATTTCTGTTTCCTGCTCTCCCCCCTTCCTCTCCCATCACCAGATATCCATACGAGGGGTAAGTTAATACTATAAAGAGGAGAGTATGGTTGTAGAGTAGTCTTGTCCTGGTTAGCCTCCACAACGAGTGTCTTTCTAAGGGGGGTCAACCTTGACAGGGTTGGTTGTGATGTAGAGTTGATGATGTTGATTTGTCACAAACATTTAAGTGTTGTTAGTGTTTTATGAGTGTGTTATTGTGTTGCAGACTTGCTGTTTCATACTGACTGAAGCCCCAATTAATTTGTATTGTTGGATTATAGGAAGGAGGGTAATGTTATACAATTTGTAAATCACAAAAGTTTACGTGCATTCGGACTAGACATTAGGAGTTTCATATTCCAGGGTCTCTCTAGTCTTTGCCTCCGACCACACTGTCTTGGCTGCCTCTTCCATCTAACTTGTACTGTGAGCACATATCTTTTTAATGAGGTGCTTGTTCATTTTTTAACACTCCTCTCCATCTTGGACCACTCACAAACCCATCCCTTGGGAAGTACTTTACTAAAGGAGTATTAAAGTCATTTCATAAGTGCTGTTACGCGGTTATGCGTTAGTTACTGCACGTTGAGACAACGTGTATTTGGATAACTTGCAGCTAAATAGCTCTGCCAGTTTTTCTTCTAATCCAGCCACCAGTACATGACATTTCAGAGACAATTATCTTGAGTATGTTTAGCAGCAGTGCTAGTGCTGGGCTGGAGTATAATCCTGCATCCTACTAGTGGCTCTGGTCAGCGTGGGTGATGTTTAGGTGTGTATCTTTCAGAGACGAGCAGACCAATAGCACCAACGGCAATGGCTGGCACCGTGCTGAGGTGATCCGCTTGGAGCAGGACATCTTCACGGCCCTGGCCGGCCAGGGCAAACTCTACGTCTACAAAACCCCCAGCTTCTGGAGCCAGATCAAGTCGGCAGGGTAAGCAGACAGTTATCTACTATTAATTTGTTGTTGTCATGTTGGAAACAGAAAAACAACAAAATGTGAACATGAAAGTTGTCTTTGTCAACTGTATTCATATATATTGTTTCCCACAGATCTGCAATTTATGCCAGTCGCTTGTACCTCAACCAGTACCACACGACCCATCCTGAGAGACTGGCTTCCAATGAGAAGGGAGGACCCAGAATAAGTGGTACGCATGTTTGGTAGGATAGGATACAATTTGTTAGGATTGCGGTTTGATGATTTTATCTTTCTTTTTTGTAAATCAATTCACACATCTGATTTTTGTGTTTGTGTCCCAGGAAATGTTTACATCCATCCAACAGCCAATATTGACCCAACTGCAGTGGTAAGACATCTCCATTCTATTTCACCACACACCATCTCCGTCTGAAAGTTACAAAGTTAAAGAAAACATAAATATAGACACAACCCTGATATCAGACCCTCACTGGTATGGAGCTAGAAAACTGACAAAAGTATCTGAATTTGAATATGAAAGATCTGAAATATTTGTATGTCGAATTTCATAAAACTGATATATTTTGCTGTTGAATATATCATATCTGAATTATTTGTATGCCGAATTCAATAAAACTGAATTCTTTTGATCCAGAAAATAGAAAATTCTGAAATTCAGATTGCTGAATTTCAGACTGCGAAAATTCAGATTTTGTCTGAACTAGGCCAAAGGTGAAACAGCTTGCTTTTACAGGGAAAAGTAGACGATTTCAGAACGACCAAACTCTACCTTAGAACAAAAAGTTGCTCGTTGGAGGAAGACCCAAATAGCACGGCCCGATGTATAGAAGATACGTCGTAAGATGTAGTATGAAGATCGTTTGCTAATTGGCAAGACGTCGGCATTTGATCAAAACTGACTTCCAGACGATGTGTGGACGATGAATCAAAGCTGCACCACCCGGCCGCACTACAGATCCTGTTAACTACTACATTTATTTATTTAGTTCGGATCTCTCAGACAGAAAATATTTTACTATCCATAACCGATGTGAAATTTCACTTAGCAAATGAACATGTAGCCTATAGGCTGAACATTGACGTTGATAGGAATATAAGGAGACAATGAAAAACAATATGCTTGCCCACCCAAAATGGGCTATTAGTATTAGCAGTACATTTAGTCATTTAGCAGACGCTCTTATCCTGAGTGACTTACAGTAAGTACAGGGACATTCCCCCCGGTGCAAGTAGTGTGAAGTGTCTTTCCCAAGGACACAACATCATTTGGTTGGCATAGCTGGGAATCGAACTAGCAACCTTCTGATTACTAGCCCGATTCCCTAACCACTCAGCCATCTTACTCCCAGTAGCTAGCTACTTGATTCAACCTGGATGTTCTGTGTGGGTATTATAATTAAGAGACACGTTTCAAGTTAATGATTTTATATCAGGCTGGATGTTGATGCCGTCAAGCTCTTAAAAGAACTCCAACATAGAAAAGAGAGAACAATGGAACAGAGAAACATAAATATATACAGCTTTGCCAGTTCCGCGTCTTCCATTGGTCTCCACCGCCCTCCGACTCTGTCTCGACTCCCTTGGTTACAGTAACTGACGATTTTGGCAGAGGAGAAGACACAGGTTTTACAAGTTTCATAAGCACTTACCTCATTGGGCTCCATCCTCTTCCTCCAACGAGCAACTCTTAGTTTTTGTTCTGAGTTAAAGTTCGGTCGTTCTGAAATCGTCTACTTTTCCCTGTGAAAGCAAGCTGTTTCACCATTGGCCTAGTTCAGACAAAATCTGAATTTCCGCAGCCTGAATTTCAGCAATCTGAATTTCAATAATCTGAATTCCTGAGTGGGAGTCAGGTGGCTGAACGGTGAGGGAAGCGGGCTAGTAATCCGAAGGTTGCCAGTTCGATTCCCGGTCATGCAAACTGACGTTGTGTCCTTGGGCAAGGCACTTCAGCCTACTTGCCTCGGGGGAATGTCACTGTACTTACTGTAAGTCGCTCTGGATAAGAGCGTCTGCTAAATGACTAAATGTAAATGTAAATTCCCGCAATCTGAATTTCAGAAATGTGTATTTCTGGATCAAAATAATTCAGTTTCATTAAATTCGGCATACAAGTAATTCAGATATATTCAAATTCAGATACTTTTGTCAGCTTTCTAGCTCCGTATACTGGGGGACACACAGTGACTTGAATGGTTTGTTTGATGTTCACTCATGTAGTTTACTATTTCTATTTTCCCTCCAGTTGGGTCCCAATGTCTCCATAGGCACAGGGGTGACCATCGGAGCAGGGGTTCGAGTCAGGGAGTCAATCATCCTTCATGGGGCTACTCTGCAGGTAAAGGAAGATCCCTCCCAGACTCATAGTTGTGGTTTTATCAGACCACCAAGCCTTGTACCACACCGGATTTAAAATAGGATCCACTCCTCTTCTAGTCTGTCATCTTGTCAAGAAAGTGTTATTGGTGGCCAAGCAGCGCAGCTGTGGAGCCACTTAAGTGTTTCTACCTTTTCTTATTGGGTGTGCTTTGCCTTCGGCAAGGGCACAACCTTTGTTCTCTCACATATATATTATTATTATTTCTTTTTGCCCCCCTAAGCCTCAGTCAATATTTGGACTACATAAACAACGTTTACGTTCCGTTGCACGGTTTATTGTAGAAATTAAGTTTTTGTGGCGAAAAGTGAAGCTAACGGTGGCCAACTTGCTAGCCACAGTCACTGACGCTAATAACGTCACTAACGTCATGAAAACTCGTGACTATCTCTAGCAGAACATTAGCAGCTCGTTAACTTCTGGGAGATAGCTAGGCTAACTGCTTTACTGAAAGGCAGCTGCAGAAACGCCACAAGCAAAGAGGCCTGGGTGATAACTATTTGCTCATTTTACCTTGTGACATGACACACAATTGTGATGTGTAATGTAAAATATAAGCTGATATTATTAAGGAAGTACATCTACTTTCGGAAACAGTAGTCTAACGTCACTGTGTCCAATCCCGACCGGTTTTTAGCTAGGATTCTGATAAAATGCCACTTCAAATTTTGATAAAAATGATCGTATCACGTTTTCAGCTGATTTACTGATTTCACGTTAAGCTTTAACTTCTTACCTTTCGAGCTAAATATTGTTAAAAAATTTAGAGTTAGCTTAGCCTTTACTAGAGCCGGTAAAAAGACGCTGGCGCCGGTAAATTAGCCGTGCGCTACCCTTGTCCAAACCCGACCGCACTTCTATCCTCGTAGTAAACACTCACCGCTGCTGTTTTTACGGGGATATTAACTTGATCCAGGGTCACCAAACTGACCATCAATGCTGTCAACATATCCGGGGACATAGTTATGTCCTCCACAATAAGATATCACGCTTCAACATCTCCAAATTATGCGATTAAAATCTCAATTTGACTGTATACCACCACCTGCTGGATGTTTTGTTGAACTCTTCTCTAAGTTTGCTAGCCTCCATCCCCAAAATTTAATGATTTCTTCACCGACCTGTGTTTTCAACGGCCCCTTCAACTACAAATAAGAAACAGACATGTAAAATACAAAGAAAATATGATGACACCTTCCTTCAGTATGGATTTACTAGCATAACAGAAAACAACGAGGAGAAGCCTAAATGTCTATTGTGTGGTAATGTTGACAGAGAGCATGAAACCCAACAAGCTCAAAAGACATTTTGAGACAACACATAAAGAATATGTGGGCAAACCTACATCTTTCTTTGAAAAGAAACATGCCGAACTGAATAAGCAGCGAGTCTATTTCATAAAGGCAATGACTGTCAATGAGCGAGCCTTAAAAGCATCTTTTGAGGTGAGCTATCTTGTTGCAAAGGCTATGAAGCCGCATACCATTGTAGAAACTTTAGTTTTGCCAGCAGCTATGGAAATGGTAAACATGATGTGTGGGGAGGGAGAAGCACAAAAACTGAAGGCAATACCAGTGTCTGATAATACAATAAAAAGAAGAATCGATGCGATCCAGGGCTCGACAATAACGATAATAATTATGATAATGCTAATAACTGTAATTCTCTAATCTCGATAAATTTTTTAACAACTGGCGCGAGACAATAAAGTGAAGATGGCAGCAAAGTAGAGCTACGAGCTCAAACGGAAGCAACGTTTTTTATGGAACGAAGATGCACAGTTTCGTCTGTCGTATGTGCGTTTCATCGAAAACAATACCTGACCAGCCATGCTAGCAGACAGCACCTGGTTTGCGTGACAGCTAAGCGGATGGTTGACAATCCATCTTCGAGGCCGTTAACTATGCTGGTCAGGAATTTAAATGTAGATGCTCATCGTGTTATTGCACGACTTATAACAACGGCATATCACGTAATTAAGACGGACTAGCCGTTCGTCTCGTTCCCCCAGGCTATTGAACTGCAGCAGAAGAATGGTGTCGACTTGGGTACTTGGTATCATACTGATGAAATGCTATGGAAGCTTTTATATATTAGCATTGAGGGACCAGAGGTTTCAGTTTCAGCCAGCCAGAGTTGTCAATTGTTTTGCTGACTTACCTTTAAATTTTTTATCACTAGAAATGTGATTTCATTTTCGTTCTTTTTATATCCCGGATCGCTAACGATCAAGAGAGCATGTTAACGGAACGGTTGCGAAATTCCCCCGCCTATGCTCTACAAATGGATGTTAGCACAGAAGGGAAAAATGCCCATGTTTTGACATTTGTTCATTACATGCAGCATAATGCTATTCATGAGGATATTTTGTACTGTCTCCCTCTTCCTGAGAATGAGACTGCCAAGGCCATGTATGATGTCCTCCACAGCTATATGGAGAAAAACAACATTCCATGGGAGTGTATGGTAGGATTTTGCACAGACGGGGCTCCGTCTATGGCGGGATGGCGAGCAGGCTTACGGACGTTAATCGTGGAACTGGCCCCCTCTGCAGTATGGAATCAAGGCATGATTCATCGTGAGCAACTGGCATCTAAGGAACTGAGTGTGCCCATCGCAAACGTATTGCAGCAGGTTGTAACCATGGTTAACTACATCAAGCCACATCCACTGCGTGCACGTCTGTTTGCTTAATTATGCGGTGATATGGGATCTGAACACGACAATTTGCTCTTTCACACAGAAGCACGGTGGTTATCCAGAGGTAAGGTGCTGCAGCGATTTTTCAAGCTGAGAAATGAACTTTTAGCGTTTTCCATGGATGTGAAAAAGACAGATTTTGTCAACTTTTTGTGTGACCAGCAGAAAATGTGCCTCCTCGCATATGTTTACGTTTACATTTTTAGTCATTTAGCAGACGCTCTTATCCAGAGCGACTTACAGTAAGTACAGGGACATTCCCCCTGAGGCAAGCAGGGTGAAGTGCCTTGCCCAAGGACACAACGTCATTTGGCACAGCCAGGAATCGAACTGGCAACCTTATGATTACTGGCCCGATTCCCTCACCGCTCAGCCACCTGACTCCATATGTAACGGATATCTTTGGAAAACTTAATGAACTTAACGTAAGCATGCAGGGGAAAAACAAGAGTATCCTGCAGATGAGTGACGGTATTGATGGATTCAGGGGGAAACTTTCATTCTGGAGAGAAAACCTTACAAAAGCAAACTTTACCCCTTTTCCTCAGCTGAATAAGTTTCTGACAGACAACAACATCGATGACCAGTGCTCAACAAAGGTAATGTGTGACCACCTGAAACGCCTAGAAGAACACTTTGCCACCTACTTTCCAGACTTGGATATGTCAAAGTTTGACTGGGTGAGGGACCCATTCCACTGTGATGCAAGCTCAGTGGATCTGCCTGTCATCGCTGTTGAAGAGCTGATTGAACTATCATGTGACAGAACGCAACAGGGCCTGCATTCGCGAGTGGCGGTGGAAGAATTCTGGTTTGGAGCAAGGGAAGAGTACCCAAATATCTCAGTGTGCTTTAAAGGTTTTGGTACCTTTCGGAAGCACATATTTGTGTGAAGCTGGATTTAGTGCTCTTGTGTGCATGAAATCAAAATACCGTTCGCGGCTGGATGTAACCGCAGAGATGAGATGCGCTCTGTCAACTACATCACCTGACTTTGAAAGGCTGCAGCGAGATGCGCAAGCTCAACCGTCCCATTAAGTGTGGACATAATAAAGACATAATACAATTAAATAATAGAAAAGTATTTCTGCAGTAAGGTAGTGTCTGTTTATGAACCAAGTTAAACTGAATGGGATCCAAAATAAAAAATTCACTTTGATCACCAATGTGTCTTGTCCTGGCTACACAATAATCATAAAATAACCTAAATGCGTTTCATTCGTTTTTTAATTTTACAATTAACATTTACTTAAATATATCATTACAAGTTATATTACATGATCAAAAACACTTCTGTAATAGATTCTGTTCTGAATGTTTGGGGTCACTTGAGTTTTGTGACATCAAATTGGGGTCACAAGCCAAAAAAGGTTGGGAACCACTGCACTAGTAGCTAACAAAAACATCTCCACAGCTGTTTAGGAAGTCAAACGGCGACAGAACATGTTCGGTACTCCCCTTACTTAAATCAAAAGTCTTTCAATATGTGAAACTATCTGACTACTAACCTGAACTTCATTGCCACAGCCTAATCTTTGTCAATCTGTCATGAAAATAATTCATTTCAGCCTAAACCGTACAATGGCATGTTAAATCGAATTCAATCAACCACTACCAAGACGAACCCAGCAGTAGGCTAGTACTGTACTGTAGTAGTACAATGTACCAGGGCAGCTTCTCCACACGGCTATATCGCATTTTGCCTTGTTACTGACAATGATCGCTACCAGTGAGCTTTTTATGAATGAGCGATTTTCCACTAAATAAATGTCAAGCTTATTTACGTTTTTGGGGGCATATTTTCAGTTAGCAGATGGTACTGTTTGAATCGCGATTCCATCTTCTACTGCCGGTAACGTCGTAGAATAATCTTCAAAGGGGGTTCTTTATTAATGAATGAATGCAATATGAGTAGGCTAAATGCCTGAAAATATCACGAGAAGGGAAAAACTTAAAAGGACGTTTAAGTCATAGAGATTAGGTCAATTTTAACACCGGTCTGGCAAATGTATTAGTTTTGATTCAACTATGAGGCTGCCTCTTGCAGGGGAAATGAAAATACATCTATTTCGTTCTACACTTCACTCGTATTTTGAGTTGTAAATGAGCAGCAAAAAAAATATGCTTTTAACCCTTGTGTTATCTTCGGGACATTGTGACCCACCGTCGTATTGCAACAACTTTACCGCATACAAAAACAAAGTGAAGCATTTTCTTTTAACCGTTGGGCTGTCTCAGACCCCCCACATTGCAAAGGTTAAAATAAAATGATTTGTATTTGTTTTTGTATTGGGTAAACACAACGATGGTTCGTTATGAACCTTTGGGTCATGTGACCCGAAGGCAGCACAAGGGTTAAATCTATGTAATCTTTATAAATAATAAGTAGGCCCAATGCATTTTCATATAAAATATACAGAAATATCAGTTGTAAAAATGTCATTAAAAAACGGACCCCTGTGCAACCGACGCAAGCAAGCACACCCTACAATTTCCCCAGAAATTGTACCCTCTAGTTTCAGCTGTTAAAACTATAATATACTTGTAACGACTAGCTAGCCTACTTCTTCTGTTTAACAGTTCAGCTTTCAGCTTCTCCCGCATTGTAGGCTATTTAAGCTTTTAGCTTTGTTTAGCCAAGTTTCATGTCTCCCATTAGACCACTCTAGTGCCACCAACGGGTCAAAGTTGGACTTGTGTTTACACACGCAACTTTTGAACCGTATGACCGATTTTCTAAAATGAGGTACCGTTGGATTACCTGGATCAAGACGAGTTCAACACACTCTATGACGTCAATTTCCGGTTATATAGATTTTCCGCCATTTTGAATTTTAAGGAAAAACGTTTTTTCGCTTCTCCTCCTTCAATTCTTGTCAAATCTTCCCAGAATTGGCACACATCATCGTCACAGCAACCCTCACTAAGAATTTCCGAATTGATGCGGCCGCCATTTTGAATTACTGAAAAAACTTTTATTCTTTACTCCTCCTACAAATGTTTTCCAATCTTCACCAAATTTGGCAGAGATCATCTTCAGACCAAGCCTCACAAAAGCCATCATATGTTTTTTGGATTTTCAAAACCGTTTGCCCGGTACGGCCAATCAAAATGTGCCGTTAAGCCAGCAAACAGGAAGTTGGGTCGTATTTCATCAAATCTTTGATGGATTCACACCAAACTTGTTGCGTGTACTCCTCCTTCAATTTTTGCCCAATCTTCCCCAGAATTGGCACAAATCATCGTCACAGCAACCCTCACTAAAAAATTAAAAAGGATTTTTGATTTTCAAAACCGTTTGTCCGGTACAGCCAATCAAAATCGGCAACAAAGCAACCAAACAGGAAGTTGGGTCATATCTCAGCAAATCTTTGAGAAGTCAACACCAAACTTGGTATCTCGACTCGGAACCCTCTTCTGAGGATGTCCAAACAATTTGCTGTCATGTGATCATTGAGGGTGGCCGCAGGAAGCAAAAATGTGTTTTGGCCAATAACTGTTGATTTATTTGCCTTTATTAACCCTTGTGTTATCTTCGGGTCATTGTGACCCACCGTCGTATTGCGACAAATTTACCTCCTACAAAAACAAAGTGAAGCATTTTCTTTTAACTGTCGGGCTGTCTCAGACCCCCCACATTGCAATGGTTAAAATAAATTTATTTTTATTTGTTTTTGTATTGGGTAAAATTGGGTAAACACAACGGTGGTTCGTTATGAACCTTTGGGTCATGTGACCCGAAGGCAGCACAAGGGTTAAGTGATTCCTTTCTCTCATGATGTCTTGGGTGACATATGATCAATTGTGATAACAGCCGAATTGATGCTGCCGCCATTTTGAATTACTGAAAAAAATTCTCTACTCCTCCTACAAATGTTGTCCAATCTTCACCAAATTTGGCAGAGATTATCTTCAGACCAAGCCTCACAAAAGCCACCATATGTTTTTTTGATTTACAAAACCGTTTGCCCGGTACAGCCAATCAAAATGTGCCGTTAAGCCAGCAAACAGGAAGTTGGGTCGTATCTCAGCAAATCTTTGATGGATTCACACCAAAATGCTGCATGCGCTCGGATCCTGTTCTGAGGATGTCTAAAATGCTTTCTGGGTCATTTGACTGCTTGGCCACCTCATTGCTGCTTGCAGCTATATTGTTTTTATTATTTTAGTTTCTAAGTTTCTAGTTTTTTCTTTTTAAAGGATCACAGTTGTGTTCTGAACTGCATTGTGGGATGGGACAGCACCATCGGCAAATGGGCACGTGTTGAAGGAACCCCCAGCGACCCGAACCCTAACGACCCCCATGCCAAGATCGACAGCGAGACGCTATTCAGGGATGGCAAACTCACCCCATCAATTACTATTCTAGGTTTGTTAACCATATCTCTTAATGTCCTAGATTGAGAATGATGAAATAATATCAGTTGACTTTTCTTTGGTTTGTACAGAAACTTTTCCAAGACACAAATTACATTCCAGAAGTCTGTCCATCTCAATGTCGTGTCTGTATGTTGTTTCTAGGTTGTAATGTGACTATACCGTCGGAGGTGATAATACTGAACTCCATCGTCCTCCCGCACAAAGACCTCAACCGGAGCTTTAAAAACCAGATTATACTCTAGTTCAGCTTCTGTCAGCGGTTTGAGCGTCATATATATGAAGGATGGACAACGTGGCCACTGCCTTTTGAGTTACTGTATATAAGATGTCAAAGAGGATGGATATGAGATGTGGATGTAGTTATTTTGTAAGAGATTTCATATATTGTTTGTGCTGACTTGTCATCCACACAGCTTCTGGATAACAGTGTTGCATTTAATCATGTGTGTTGGTTTATTTTGAAATGCCAGTATAACTATTTTCTATTTGATTCACTGATTTGTTGAATTACTGCAAATGCCTGTGTATATTTTGTGTATTGAATTATTGGCCTTGTAAGTGAAATGGTCAAAATAAATTTCTAGGAACACTTTAGTCCATGGTAGCACAATTATTTGGAGAAAGAATTGCCATCAATGTGAGACTTGATTTCACGTAAAAGAAATAATTGTCAACAAACTGTTCTTAATTGTGGGTGTAATTCTTTTGCCTTTTACAGTGATTAAAAATGAACTTTAAATGGTAAATGTGTACTCCAGTTTTTAAACCTGTGACTTTCTTATTTCCTGTTTGTTTAGTAGAAATCAACCTGCAGGGGGTTTGGGGACAGACCATTGTGTGATTTAGCATTGTGGCGCTGGAGCCATTGGTCAACAAGTGCTTACTCATTCAAGCACTCATGGTTCAGCATGTTTTGAAATATGTTAGTCATTTTGAAAAAAAGCATTTGTCACGTATTAGTAAGTATATTTCAGCATAAAACACAGTGCTTCTCAACATTACCTAACCTTCCTTTAATTCAGATATGAAGGAAAAAAAACAGGTGGAGACGAATGCCCAAAGCATGTTTTATCCTTTGGGAGAAATTGGGATTTCCTGTGTGCTTACATTATTCACTAATCAATAGAACTAGTCATTGGATACTAGTTAGTATATTCGCTATTTAAGCTTGCTATTAATAAGAGCATATTGTGTCTATGTGTCAGGGTTAATAGGTGTTCGGGGTCAGGAGAAAGTACTGGCTAAATGTTCCTTGTCATGACTAGAAGGAGAACTCCAACTATGAACTCTCTAGTCTGAGAGTTGTCATGTGTTCTCTCTGGGAGCAGTGAATCTCTTTCTCTGAGACTGTTGTAACATCATTACTGCCTGACTGTCACAATCTATGTTTACATTCTTGGGCCCTATAAAAGATGGTCCTCCGGCTTTCAGAGCTGAGAGAGACATGATTGAGACCTAAGCCTGGTGTCGTGTTGTAATTTTATTGTCACGGGTCTGGTTTTCTCTCCCAATCTGCAGATTGATAATACTTATTAAAATCCAGAACTCAACTGAACTTAGTCACTCCGTTTATAAAGAGACGGACAAAACACTTTCTTCATAAATCCTTACATGGAAATGATGAGATGAGCAGGATGGTTAAGTTGAGACATCCATGTAAACCTTGGGTTTCACATTTCAGAGTGCAGATCATGCTACCTCACCAATGTACTCAAAGATCAGACTTCAGCTGTTTAATTCCATGAATGCAGTTTATTTTACATAATTGTGAGTGCTTTTCGTTGATTAGAGTGCCTCGAGTGTTTACAATTCCACCCCGTCACCAACCCTTCATCACACTGTACTTAGAGAGAAAAGGGCGACACTTCAGGAACAGTGGGTTCTGCAGAGTGCATCGCTGACATTCACTTCCCTGTCCCTAGACTCACTCAATTATATTTCCTATTGAACAGCATACTTACACATACGTAGACCTACAAACATGACAAGAAATGCACAAATACAAGAAATTACGAAAAAACGATCGCTATACTAGGCAATCACTTGAACAACAACCAAAATATATAGGAGGAACACAAAAATGCCATCAACATGGTGACGTGAAGAATTTCTTTTTGCCTGAGTCAGTCTTTGCCTTGTTTCTGTGGGGAAAAGGGCAACCCGTTTTTGTAGTTACTTTACAAGTTACTTTGCCATTTGCGGCAAGTACTGTACATGTACACTGGAATCCATGGTCCATGTATTAATGCTTGGAGCTACCTACTGCTGAACGAGTCTAAGAAACCTAATCATTTGAAAGAAGATGTTGTGAAGCGTGGTCTTACGTGTTGTTGAAGGCATGGCCCAGGGTTTTGATCTTGCACTTTAAAGAGCCACTGGTAGGGGTCTTCTGATATTTACTCATCTCAGGGGAGGTCAACGGTTTAAACAGACGATCTGGAGATATAATAGAACAGTGGACAAAGTAGTGATCAAGCATCTGGGCCTTACAACACACAAACACCACAACTTGAAAATGACAAGCCTGGGTATATTTTGGCACAGCTACAATACCTATGAGTTGGTGGCTGGCTTGTTTACCTCGGTCTGTGCTGTGGCGGTCAGTATTGATGTTGGCATCGATGACAGAGGATATGACATGGTCTCTCTCGTTAATGAGCAGGCTCTTCCAGTACTCGGCAGGCAAGGACAGCATGCAGGTGATCACCTGAAACGCTCAGGAAATGCTGATCTTATTTTAATTTATTCTACTTTTCTTGGTGGTATTTCTGTTTCAGGCATTTAGCATGTGGCACAACAGGGTCCAGAGGTGGCTACCTTGTGTTGGATGTTTGTGTCTCTCACGATGGTCAATGGAGATGGTTCGGAGGTTCCATGCCCCACTATAGTAGGTCCAAACACCCGGGCCAAATTGTTCTGGTCCATCTGGCAAAGTGGACTTTGCATGACTCTATAGAAGAGGTGGATAAATACAATGAATGACATTTAAGGAATTGCCTAGGAAAATGTATTTAAAGTGTATTGGGGTTACACTTTATGATAAAACATGATGATAAAATTGAATTTTATGTGAAGGGGTAACTACTATTGACTTTACTTCTGCAGATGCAGCATGAGGAAAGCCAGTGTCTCTTTGTTGGACTTTGGTAGGTCCCCTATGGTCTGGCACATGGTAGCTGCACTGTTGTCCTCATCAGGAATCTCTGGAACACATATACAATACAAGTCAACTCTAGCTAGAATTAGGTTGGAAGGCACCGTCGAGAAATCTATTCTAATTTAAGAAGAAGACATCTCCCTGACAGTGAAGCTGGTTTTCTGCGCCACAGAGGTAGAATGAATATGATCATTCCAGGCACGCCAACCCATCCCACTTGTCCCTTAATGTACTTTCACTTACCCTTCGCTCAAGGTCACGGTCGAGATTGAAGTTAATTTACTGAAAGGAGACAACGGAGTGCCGGGAGAAATATTGGGTGTTGATTGTCTCTGAAGTCATCAGGGAATTGTAAAATATTACAGTGAGGAAATAACCTCATTCATTTAGGGACGATGGTTAAGTAAATTAATTTCCATGCCTGGGGCCATGTTCGCAGGTAAAGGGAGGCATTTAATGATGGTGGAAGCTTGTTAGACGCCCATCATGCCAAGCAGCCAGATGAGCTTCATAATTGAAAATGGTTGTGAATACTACATGGAATGTAACGTTTTCAGCTCCTTCACAGGAGAGAAAAAATAAGTCCTTTTTGCATTTATTTGATCGGTCAGCTGTAATATATATATGCTCCTTGTTTCCCTTGGCATTTGCAATGCACTATGGGAGTTGCAGTGTTTTTGTGTGGGTCAGAAGGGTGGTTTGTTCATGATGTCCATTTAAGTGAGACAACATACCTGCTGCGTCCATGAAAGATTTATGGAGCCTGAAGGTGATGAGAGGCTCCTTGAGCTTCCTCAGAAAGTCCTTGAGTAGTCCACAAACAACGTGGATCTCATCCACTTTTGCAAGCATTAGGGGTTCTTTTCCATGAATGTACTTTTCCCTCAACTCCCTCACCAAGCGCTCCCCTCCAGGAACTCGGTACACACCTCTCTGAGATACCAGAGGGGAAAGGCTTGGGATAAGCTCTGATGTGATGGATAAACATAGGCCATTCTATTCATATACAGAAGTAGGACATACCTCCTCCAATCCTCTCTTCTCAATTTCATTCACACACTGAATTATTAAGAGGGGTATTCTGGGTTGGTTAGCTGGGGAAAAACTTTCCAATGCATCCTGAAGAGGAACATAAAAAGTGAGAGGTGACTTCGAAATTCAGTCCTGCTGCACTTAATTTCAATGAAATGTTCTGTATCTTTTTTTTCTCCTCCCCACATTAACAGCAGTATTTCAGCTGAATTTACCTTCATTTCAGGAGGACCTGTAAATCTGGAAGGAGAGCAGCAATCGTGACACTTAAATTTGCACTCTGGGTGGGTGACTACCCGACAGTCCTTGCACTTCAACGCCATCTTCCCAAACCGGATCCTCTTCCCGCATGGCACACAGGTCTCTGGTCTGATCACCTCAACACATAAACAAGCACGTTACATAATGCAACCAGCCTGCTAGAACCCTTATAACAGATGGAAGCACATTACATCACCCTTCCAGTCTGTTCCAACAGCGTTTTCAATCAGTATGAAGTGGGTGTTGATCTACTAAGCCGTTGGTCCTTACTGTTTTTGAGAGGAAGATGTGCCTGAGGGTTTTTTCAACTGTGGGAGTGAACACCGGGGTGA
This sequence comes from Osmerus mordax, assembly GCF_038355195.1. Lineage (NCBI taxonomy): Eukaryota > Metazoa > Chordata > Actinopteri > Osmeriformes > Osmeridae > Osmerus > Osmerus mordax. The sequence continues at coordinate 11,106,844 of NC_090051.1, read as the reverse complement.
GGCTGGGTTCCATGGTGGTGGGGGTCTCCCCCTGCTCCTCTAGCTCCATAACAGTGTCAGTCTCTGTCATAGTTTCATCATCAGGAACCCATACAGACGTTTGGTCTGGGCAAGGTTTTAAAAATAAATAAATAAAAATAAACATATTTTAATGAAATACAATCAGCACAAGCAATTAGCAGTAGGGAGAGGCCCATTAAAATGGATGATTCAGTGTTGCATTTGTAAGCGTCAAGTGTTCCACTTGTTCTGTAACCGGCACATCCTGGGGGAGCTAATAAAGAGTTTTATTGTGTTGCAAGGTGGAGCCACAGGGGTGGTGTACACCAGCCTCACCGCAGATGGAGGGCAAGATGTGCTCCTGTCGGAATGTCCTAGGAGGCTTTTCTGGGGTCTCCTGGGTGATGTCTATCACCATGTGAATCTGACCGCCGCTCTCCGGTGTGGTGACAGACGCCTTTACAATCGTAGTCTCCATTTCCTTGGAGAAAAAAAACAGTAACTGCAGATGCATAAGAGGGATTCATGTTAAGTAATCTTGTTTTTGTTATTTAATTCCCGCTTCTGGAGTTTGAAGACAGATAACTGGAGTCTGAAATCTCAGGAGTTTGGCCTTTGTTACACTCTGAGTCATGACTTCTGTGGAGAGGACAGGAAGTCTCAGAGGACGACGGCATGGCTGTGATCCAATAACAGGAAGTCTCAGAGGATGGCAGCATGGCTGTGCTCGAGTACTGTTTCCACCAGACAGAGCAGGTGTGCAGATCTGGAGACAGAGCATGAGACCCAGTAGACAGCCTGGGGACTGATGGATGAACCATCTCATAGGAAGTGACATCATGCCCAAATTAAGGGGCGGACATAAGATACTAACACGCTGACCATATTGAACAAATGACGGTCATTACAACTGTGTAAAATATTTGCTTTGAGAAGTCATGGATGCATTACAACAATAGGCGAGTTAAGAGGTCTCTTTTAAATCCCAGACAAAGTGGCTGGTAGCGTCATCCTCAAACAAAGGCCCGTTGATAAAACGGATGTATTATTGTAACCCAGAGGCAATTCATTTTTCTGTGCCTTTGAGTACATCCTCTGAAGGGTTTAAGATAGAAAAGCTGAGCCCATGAAACCGTCCCCCAAGTGAAAAGGCCTCTTAGTTCCACTCCAGCTGGTTCAAATGACTTCCATAATACTTGGCAGCTATTTCACAGGAGAGCCAAAACCATCTTAGCAGAAGATTTGAAGAGAAAATATAAAGGGGGCAATGTTGGAAACAATGGAGGACCATCAAATATCCCATTATTTTCAACTTGAACAATTCAGTCCCTTTGTTCCATATGGCTGGAACAGAAACCAGGTGAATATGGTGTTACCTGTGATTGCCATTTCATAGGCACCAGTTGAAAAGACTGCTGCAGCCTCAAGTTATCTACATACTGTATATGTATACGTTGTATCAAATGTAGTGCGGTGGTTGGAAAATGTGTTCAAATACTTCATAACAGGTCAGAAATTAAATCCGCCATTTAAAAGTGGAATCGTATTTTTACTATATACGCAAAAACAAGTTGCCCAGCATAACAAAAAGTAGTTTCTCTCTCCCTAGCTACTGTGCCAGCAGGTCAAAAAGACATAAGCTATGTAGATACGTGTCTATTCAAGACAGGTCAATGGTAGGCTAAGCTCTGCTTAACCTCTAGCCACCTTCTCTATGGGTCTTCCTCCCAGAAGATCTCCTGACTGGCCTCGTACTCGCTTTCCTCCAGGAGCAAGGGCAATGGGTCCCATTGAGGAACGCTGGGAATTATAGGAAGAAAATATAAAAATAGGGAAAATGAAGAATCACATAGATCGAAAACAAATGTAAACTAAATTAATTCCTCATAATAACAAAAACCTTTTAGTAATTTAGTTTTCCTGTCTGAAAAATGTGGATATTACTCACCCTTTTTTCCCTGGCCCTAGACTTCAGTGGTTTGACCACAGTTGTGTCCAGGTCCTATTCCCAATTATAAATCAAATGACCAACATGAATGCAATATCATTTGATAGCCAACATCCATACCACAGCCGGTTTCCACCAATACAGATCTGTTTTGGTGCTGTCAATCTTGATATAATTATCTTACCATGTCATCATCTGTTCTGTCATAGCTAATATCAGAGTGGGACAGGAACGAGGACTCATCAATGACAGATAATCTATCCGGAAACAAAACAATCTTTACACTTCAATCAACCATGGCTTATATGACAACTAAATAATTACAGATTATGGTGTGAGAGAGTATAGGGTTAGGTTTAGTCTCTATACAGTACTGTATCCATCCATCTATATATAAACAGTACTGTATAATATATAAACTCCTCAAAAAAAGTTTGGAAACGTTATTTCGTGCAGGATCGTGCATTCGTGGAATGAGCAACCTAGCTAACTGTGTGGGTAGCGCTCCCCAAAAATTTGCCAAAATCCCCTGCAATATTCTTCTGCTGGTATTCACTATCGTTTTGAGCTTCAAGTGGAATCAGCTTGGGCGTGCTGTACGTGCCAGAGTGACCAACGCACACATGTTGGCTGACTTGCGACAAATCCTGGTTGAGGAATGGGATGCCATCCCACAGCAGTGTGTGACCAGGCTTGTGACCAGCATGAGGAGGAGGTGCCAAGCTGTTGTGGCAGAGTATGGATCTTCCACACGCTACGGTGACCCCTTCATCCTCTGCCAGGTACCTCAGGGTTACCATGGATGACGAGCTCTCCCTCACAGCCCACATTGCTGCAGTCTCCCGGTCGTGTAGATTCACCCTCTACAACATCCGGAAGATCAGGAGATACCCGTCTGAGCATTCCACCCAGCTGATAGTCCAAGCACTTGTTCTCTCAAAGTTGGACTACTGCAACTCGCTGCTCGCCGGTCTCCCAGCATGCGCAACCCGCCCACTCCAGAGGATTCAAAACGCAGCATCCCGCCTGGTCTTCAACCTACCCAGACGCTCCAATGTTACCCCGCTCCTCATTTCCCTTCACTGGCTACCCATCACGGCCCGTATCAGATTCAAGACCCTGGTATTGACCTTCCGAGCGGTGAACGGGACCGCACCCGACTATATCAAGTCTCTCCTCCAGCCTTACACCCCCACCCGCCACCTACGGTCTTCTTCTGACAACTGTCTGGTAGCCCCACCGCTCAAGAGCGCCCGGTCCCAACACAAGCTCTTCTCTGTCTGGCCCCCCAATGGTGGAATCAACTCCCCACCTCCATTAGAGACACTGACTGTCTCCCCACCTTCAAGAAAAGGCTTAAGGCGCACTTGTTTCCGGGAGTACAACGGTAGCAAACGGAATGATTTGCTGGACCTGACGCTAGTTTCCTCCAGGATCACAATGAGAGACTTGTTGCTCTTGTTGGTTAGTTGTAACAGATTTAAAATTATTGTACTCGCTGTGAAATATTTTACTGTTGATTCCTTTTCTACAGGTACACTCTTGCACTTTTGAGGTTCATGTTGTCTAATTGTAACTTGTTTAACTACATGCTCTTATAGTTCTTATATCTCGTTGTTATGATCAGTGACCTATGCACTTTTGTAAAGCTCTCTCTTGGAAGTCGCTTTGGATTAAAGCGTCTGCTAAATGCATACATTTACATTACATTTATGCATTTAGCAGACACTTTTATCTAAAGCGACTTCCACGAGAGAGCTTTACAAAAGTGCATAGGACCCCAACATTGCGAGCAACCAAAACATGAAGCATACATTGTTAAAAACCAAATAAGTGCCAAAGGGAAGAACCATAAGAGCATGAATGTAAATGTACGGAAGTCCCTGACAGTGTAAAATGAATAGTGTAAAAATTGCCAATATGTGTTGTTATTTCCTTATTACTGTGGAAGAGTGCAATCATCCAATCCACCAAGCAACTCAAAAGGAGAGTGAATACCAACAGAGAATATTGCAGGGGATTTTGGCAATTTTTTGGGTGCCGCTACCCACACGATTAGCTGTGTTGCTCATTCCGCGAATGCACAATCCTTAAAAGTTGTACCTCGTTGTAAAGGTGACTAATCAGGCTTTCCAACGATATAAAATACAAAACCAATTGGGATTATTGAAGGGGAGGAATAATCGACCGAAATAACGTTTCTGAACTTTTTTTGAGGAGTTTACATAGTGGATTTTCCTTGCCCATATACGTATACTTTAAGTCTTACCGTTTACTCTTGTGCATTTTGACATTGGCTGCCCTGGGATTGAAATTGGCCAGCATTGATCTCTGCTCATCATTCAGACATGCGCTGGACTTGCTGTCATGGACCAGAATATCACACATCAGCTGCATCTGCCTCTGCTGTGGAGCCACAGGAAGACATGGATGTGCTAGTCCCTAATCACAACACACAAGCTGCAAAGCACAAGTGTCCTCATGTTAACCAATATCAAAACTGCATCTCCTTGTGTTATTAATCAAACACATTGGAAGTCAATAGGAAATATAGGCATTTTTAGGGTCTATTTTAAACAACTCCCAGGTGATGAACTTACTGGTCCATCTACCTATGTACAGGTATACTGGTCTATCTGCCAGTGTGCAAGCCTACTGGTCTCTCTACCAGTATACAAGGCTATTATCTGCCAGCGTACAAGGCTACCATCTGCCAGTGTACAAGGATATTATCTGCCAGTGTACAATGCTATTGTTCTGAGCCTGCTTGATCATATGCTAGCCTACTGTACCAGGCACTTGAAGTCAGACAGTCTGCTGTACCAGGTACTGGAAGTCAGCCTCTGCCTTGAGGCGCTTCTTGATCTCCACGTCCACCTGGTTACGAGCGTGCTTGAGCTTGACCTCCAGAGCAGCCTGTGCCACGTCTGACTTCACCAACAGCTCCTTGTTCTTCTTCAGCTCCAGCTCGGCATGGAGCCATTTCTTCCTTGTGGCCTCGAAGTTCTTCACCACCTCAATGAATTCTAGAAGGACGAGTGGAGGGGGGACAGTGAGAAGCAAGCAAGTCAGGAGTAAAGACCATGTGGTCCTGAAGACAAACAGGCTTGTGCTAGATGGATGTCACATACAACAGGCAACCACGCATGCCGTCCGAAATTATCATAAACATTTTAATTTGTCCCCCCCAATGTTGACTCCATGGCTATGGCCTTGTCCTCTAGTGCTGCAATGATTATTTGAGGAGTTGGGATTCTATCCCATTTGACAGTATTTCTGACATGAATGTCTAAAATGATTATACTGCATAAGACCCAAACACCATCAATGTATTCTCTAGGATGCCTGCAGGCAAACAAGTCATAACATTTTCGTAACTTTTTTTTTGCCCTGTAGCCTACAAATCTCTCCCTAAACCTCCAACAGCGACATTGGAGTTTCATCTTAAACCGGAAAACACAAAAAAAATAAAACTTACCGACTTCAGTATTAAGTGCGTTTCCTTCTGCTGCTATCCTGTCGAGGCAGAGGGAGAGTATTTCCCGGATCAACGCCTCTTCCATTATCGTCTATGGAGGGACGTAACGTTTCCGTTACGATTGTAACCTTTCTTATCGATTAATTTATTTACATACATTCATTTTCAAACGGTTGCATTTTCGAACGTGACCTAGGCCTATATCCTACCTGTCAGCGGCCTGCAGCGTTCCAAGTCCTAGTCAATTAGACTACTTGATTGCAATATTCTGTGCCTGAACACGTGGTAGGCGACCGAGACTACACAGGTGAAGTGAAATGAGAATGTTTTAGGAAGATTGTAACACATTGGCATAGTAAAACCCTGCACTGTGCTACTGCACGGCCACCGAACCAAGATTTCATTACCATGCGGAAGATGTTTATTATGATGTATGTTACATTGTTTGCGGTTATGCAGATTATGCAGTTATTGCCGAGCTCAAATTGCCCATGTCACATAAAAAGAATGCCATAATGTTGGAATTAAGATTTCAGCAACGTAACATGCATGGTAGTTTCTTGCTAGCTGCGTGCCAAGTTTAGCCCGGATAATGCTAGGGCTGGGCTTTATGCAATAGCGACGGTCCAAATGTATCCTGCTGCAATATGTATAAGACCAGCGCGCCATCATTCCGAAGAAAGCCATGGTGGGTGATGTAGATGGAATGCTATTAATTTCATAGCCTAATATCGGCCTGTCACATTTATAGGGGATGGCAGGGTGATTATTCGCATCGTTTCCATTGGGGTCTCATTTGCGCATTCTGTGCGTAGTATTGCCGAAACCTCCTGTCCAAGGTGATGTATGTTTCTGCTTTGCTGGCAGCAGCTGTCAGACAGGTTCGGTATGGTGAGTGTCGTATTGATGTGTTGTCAAACTATAGTAATGTTCCCTCAACAAATCTCAGCTCCCCCTCCTCCGAATCAGTGTTTCCGCGTACAATGTTAGAAGCGAGGTGAAGTTAGTTTCATATTCGACATTCGTCTAACATTGGGAAGACGCTACTTTGCAGCGTCGAGTTAGGGACCGGGTGAAAATTACCCATACAATTTTGAAAAATGATGACTTTTATAATATTTTTATGGAAATAAAAACCAAACTGTCACCAGATTATTCTAATAATGTCTGGCCTACTTCCACACCCTTTATTTTTTCAATAAAGTTTTGAATAAAATTCCAATTAATCGCTAATCTATAAAAATAGCATGAAATCCTCGCTAATCTCAATATATTTTTCAAAATTGTTAAAATAAAAACTCAAATATACACCAGATTATTCTAATAATGTCTGGCCTACTTCCACACCCTTTACTTTTCCAATAAAGTTTTTAATACAATTCCAATTAATCGCTAATCTCTGAAAATAGCATAAAATCCTCGCTAATCTCAATATATTTTTCTAATTTGTGTCAAAAAATCTCAAATACACCAGATTATTCTAATAATGTCTGGCCTACTTCCACACTATTCACTTTTTCAATAAAACTTTTAAATGAGGCCAGACATTATTAGAATAATCTGGTGTGTATTTGAGATTTTTTGAAACAAGTTTGAAAAAGATATTGAGATTAGCGAGGATTTCATGGTATTTTCATAGATTAGCGATTAATTGGAATTTTATTAAAAACTTTATTGGAAAAGTAAAGGATGTGAAAGTAGGCCAGACATTATTAGAATAATCTGGTGTATATTTGAGATTTTGACACAAGTTTGAAAAAGATATTGAGATTAATGAAGATTTCATGCTATTTTCAGAGATTAGCGATTTTTTATCATTCTTTTAAAAACATTATTGTAAAGGCTGTGGAAGTAGGCCAGACATTATTAGAATAATCTGTTGTATATTTGAGATTTTTTGACACAAGTTTGAAAAATATATTGAGATTAGCGAGGATTTCATGCTATTTTCAGAGATTAGCAATTAATTGCGATTTTCTATCATTTTTTCTAAAACATTATTGAAAACGTAAAGGGTGTGGAAGTAGGCCAGACATTATTAGAATAATCTGGTGTATATTTGAGATTTATTGACACAAGTTTGAAAAAGATATTGAGATTAGTGAAGATTTCATGCTATTTTCAGAGATTAGCGATTTTTTATCATTCTTTTAAAAACATTATTGAAAAAGTAAAGTCTGTGGAAGTATACCAGACATTGTTAGAATACTCTGCTGTTTGTTTGAGGTTTTATAGTCATAAAATCATTATAAAAGTCATCATTTTTCAAAATTGTATGGGTAATTTTCACCCGGTCCCTAACTCGACGCTGCAAAGTAGCGTCTTCTGAATGTGAGACGAATGTCGAATATTAAACTAACTTCACCTCGGTAATGTCAGAATCGGAAGCAGCTTGAATAATTTTGGAATACTGAAACAGCTATAAAGTAATGTTGATGTTCAATAAATTAGAGATTCAACATGCCTTACCAGTTTCTACTTCTAATCTTCTTCACTGTTTGTTCAAACAGTTTGTTCTGAATGGCAGACAGCTCTCAACTCAGCAGAAAACTTACCTACGTAGCCTTTCTCAGCGTGAGAAATACAAGGTGTTGCGTGAGAAAATGGCTTAAATGCGTCAGTCTCACGGCGAATACGTGAGACTTGAGAGCCCTGTGTTCAAGTGGGTACTGAGAGAAGAAGTTTGTAAGACAAACCAGTTATGTTACTGGAAACTGCCTCTCTGGAAATCTCTTCATAAAAGCAGACTCTTATGTATTTTATTGTTTAGACTGTTAAACCACCTTCAGGGGTTTTACAAGTTTACAACCTTTTGGCTTGCCAGCACTTCTCTTAATTGTTATTTAACAATGTGCGTTGGATGTGGTTTTGTTCCACTAGAGGGCACTGTGCCCATTCATTCAAGGGAAGCCAGGTGCTGTCTCGGATGGGTGTGTGGCCTCTGATTAGGAAGACTGTATTTGAGCAAAGCTTTGTTATGTATGGTTTACTCAGTGCAATGGTAAATAAGCAGTCTGGACATATCAAAGGCATTATTTCATAAAATATTTGAATCACTGAGGTCATGAAATCACATAATTAATAATTTATCAAAAATGTTGCTCACATTGGTGTTGTGTCAGTTTACTGCTCAAACACGGTGAAATCATCGTTTTTGCCTTCGCTTCACTATCACTGTGCTACTCTTATCAGAGACAGACTACTGAAGTGCTGTTAATCGATTTTGGACTGAATGCACCAGCAAAACATTGTTTTGTTTTTGTTAAGGAAGGGTAGATAAATTGTACCGCCTCAGATGCAAATATACATCCAGGTGGATGATAATGTGAAGTATTTCAGGTGAGCTTTCTCCCTCACCACCACCTCCACTGTCCCCATCAAACATTCCTTATAACAGAGCTCCTATTTGAATGAAAATGGACCAAAGGTATTTTTAATGAATCCTTTTGTATAAAGCAATTTCTGATCCATCTTGCTCTTTTACTCACCTCTCTATCTTCCACTCCTCTCTCTCTGTCATCTCTCTTATACACACTTTTATTCTTTCCTTGTGCTGCTCGCACCCCCTCCACCCCCGCCCTCCTCCCACATGCATATAATTCCACATTTTTAAGAAATGGAGGTTTGCTCTCTAAATTAAACACTCTCACCATGCCATGTTGATAAAAATGGTATTCCAGTAGTGCGAGTTGTGTAGAATACACAATATGTTATTCTCGCAAACACATTGCTATATGCATTGTTTATTAAACCCTAAAATAATCAGCAGGCGATAATAAGACATTTGATTCATTTGGCACATTAATTTACAGTAAACATTTAGTTATGAAAGGCATCATTTGGGGATTGATTGACATTGCAAATGATTGTCCTCGTATTAACACTTTTAACGGACACTAATGTCGGTGGAAAGAAAATGCTTTTTGCAACATCACCTCTTTATGCAAACCATATTAAAGTGCATATGATTTTGGTGTGAGTTCCACTCCTGTTGATTAGTTTTGTTGAAATGAAAGCATTTGACATTCAGCAAGATTTTGTATGTTGATGTTTATTAGTCCCATGGAAACACAATAAGCTAATGCACTGATAAGGCTGGAATTAAGTTTGCCTGAACTGCAACATCAATACAATGGAATTCAAATTAACATTTGCCAAATTACGTGTCATACTCATGCATAATTATACAAATGTCAATCCAAACTGGTGTGCATATACTGTAGGCCTACAACTAAGACTGAGGTCAGATGCCATGAGGAAGCACTGTGTATATGTACATGCTCCATATTACATGAGGGCTTTAATGGTTTTGGGTAAAGAAGGGATAAATTGTTAGAGATTTTGCATCAAAAACTAAAAACCTCCATCCTATCAAACTCCAAACAGCAGTGCAATGTCATCTCAGTTTGTCAGAGCCCCTGGATTCTTCCGCATTGCAACAATTAGCATATATCCCCAGCTGCTGACTGCTTCCTTTCTGGGTGCTTATTTCTTTGAGATCTTAAAGGTTTGTTTGGCCTCTTCCCAGGTTGTGTTAATCACTAGCTCACCAGCACATGCATATTTCTCCTTCTTTATCTTGTTGCATATAAGATTAGTTCTATGAAGCTGAGAACCTCACATGACCTTATTACTTGGCAAAAAAGAGAGTGCAAATTCTCAATGTTTATATAATTTGACCCCCAGTATAAGCCGTCTGTATTGTTAGTGAAGAGATGTGCTTGAAATGTAATGAGGTGCCACTGAGAGTCAAGGTGGTTTAGCTGAGGGATGTACACCACTGGCTTTGCTCACTGTTTAGATTCACATCATATGCAATTATGGCTTTGGTGGTTTCCCTCCCAGTGATTTTACAGTGTTGACCTCCTCTTCCTGCCTGCTGCTGCTTGTCCTCATAATTCATTCATATTGGTGTCATAGTCAAGAACACACATGGCCCACATGTGGCTGGTGATAAAAAGCACTGTGGCTGAACAAGTTCCGTATTTTTCGGAAATAAAACCGCAGCTTGTACCCCGATTTTACAGTTTTCTTGTGGTTGTACGGCTTGTATTTCGAAGCAGCATATTCACCTTATTCCGGAAGTCATGATGGACGCGGCCATCCGCGTAATCTCATTTCCGGTTTAGTTACTTTCTGGTTTATAACGGTACTAATTTAAGGCTAATAGAGATGGACAGCGTCAACTGTGCAGTTTGTGGTTGCCATAACAGCTGGAGAAAACGTAATCTGACCCTGTCTGATCATTGTTTTGAGCATGGAAAGAAGAGGTCCGAGTGTTGTGGGCCGACATACTTTGCACCGACCTCCAACCAAAGTTGAGGATCTGCGTCCCTGGCTGAAGGCGCTGAATTTAAAAAACCCACCGAAGTTTCCTTTTGTCTGCTCGTATTACACACTTTATGTTGGAAGTGATGAGATAAACTATCTATATTTTAGTATGTTTTAGTGTTCTCAATTTAGGATATTAGTAGATACAAGATTATAACCAAATGTATGGGCATGGCTGTGAGCAAAACAACTGTTGCAGTGCATCTAAATGTAATGTAAAGCTTTTGAAACAACGCAGCAATCAAATTATTTAATTACGGTGGCCGACATGTGCAAACGATCTGCAAATTAAGAAAACACATGCAAATAGACAAAACACAAGCAAATTAAGAAAACATCTTCATGAATTTGACAACACATGCACAGCATTCAGCACACAACACGCTGCAAATACACACAACACAACCAAATACATAAACGCGCTGCAAATACATAAACACGTTGAAAAAACGAAAGCACGCAAACCAAAAACGCTGCAAATACATATACGCGTTGCAAAAACGAAAGCACGCAAACCAAAAACGCTGCAAATACATAAACGCTTTGCAAAAACGAAAGCACGCAAACCAAAAACGCTGCAAATATATAAGCACGTTAAAAAAACGAAAGCACGCAAACCAAAAACGCTGCATCCAGTTTTCACAACGGAAGTTGTCTAGGCCTCTAGGGGGAGTGCTAAGTGGAACAGCTTGATTTTCGGCCCCACGGAGCGAAAGAGAGAGAGCATATGAGAAGTTTGGACCAACATCTAAGTAAAGAGTCGACATAAAAAGTTTAGTATTCATTTTTACATGTGGCCCTCCTCTTTTACAGTTTTTCAAAAGAGCAACTTCGATTTTGGTCCCACTTCCAAAACAAACTTCTCATATGTTCTCTCTCTCTCTCGCTCCGTAGGGCCGAAAATCAAGCTGTTCCACTTTGCGCTCCCCCTAGAGGCCTAGACAACTTCCGTTGTGAAAACTGGATGCAGAGTTTTTGGTTTGCGTGCTTTCGTTTTTGCAAGCGTTTATGTATTTGCAGCGTTTTTGGTTTGCGTGCTTTTGTTTTTGCAACGCTTTTATGTATTTGCAGCATTTTTGGTTTGCGTGCTTTCGTTTTTGCAACACGTTTATGTATTTGCAGCGCGTTTATGTATTTGGTTGTGTTGTGTGTATTTGCAGCGCGTTTGCTGAATGCGCATGTGTTGGTCGGTTTTGCGGAGGAATCTCAAATACATGTACTGACTGTAAAATTAATCACAGGACTGAATTGTAGAGGACGTAAGCTTTCAAACAAGGTATAGCAAATGCATATGCCCTGCAGTGAAATCGTAAGAACATCTTGTTTGTGGCTAATGTAACGGCTGCTTATCGCAGCACAACAGACCGCAGGGCAGCGATCTGACCGGCAAACGAATTATATGAACACTAAAAAGTCGTTTTCAAGCCATCCAATGAAAGGGTATATTGTTGACTTGTTGTAGCACACGAACATAGCACATCTGTATGGCAAGCCATTTTATCATTTAACCAATGAATTGTTGATATCCAAAATGCGAATTTTGGATATCAAGAATTGCATTTTGGATATCAAGAATTCGAATTTTGGATATCAAGAATATCATTTTGGATATCAATAATTCGAATTTTGGATATCAACAATTGTAATTTGGATATCAACAATTCGAATTTTGGATATCAACAATTGCATTTAGGATATCAACAATTCGAATTTTGGATATCAAGAATTGAATTCTGGATATCAACAATTCCAATTCTTGATATCAACAACTCGAATTCTTGATATCAACAATTCATTGGTTAAATGATAAAACGCTTGTCATACTTACTAAAAAAGATTAGAATTGTATTTTTGATATCAAGAATTCGAATTGTTGATATCCATGGTTATCGACCGAAAAAGGGTGGAGTGCAATCTCCGGGTCGGGGAGGAGATCTTGTCCCAAGCGGAGGAGTTCAAGTATCTCGGGATCTTGTTCACGAGTGAGGGAAGGATGGAGCGCGAGATCGACAGGCGGATCGGTGCGGCTTCCGCAGTGATGCGAGCTCTGCATCGGTCCGTCGTGGTGAAGAAGGAGCTGAGTCGAAAGGCGAAGCTCTCTATTTACCAGTCGATCTACGTTCCTACCCTCACCTATGGTCACGAACTGTGGGTAGTGACCGAAAGAACGAGATCGCGAATACAAGCGGCCGAAATGAGTTTTCTCCGCAGGGTGTCCGGGCTCTCCCTTAGAGATAGGGTGAGAAGCTCGGTCATCCGGGAGGGGCTCAGAGTAGAACCGCTGCTCATCCGCGTCGAGAGGGGCCAGTTGAGGTGGCTCGGGCATCTGATAAGGATGCCTCCTGGATGCCTCCCTGGTGAGGTGTTCTGGGCACGTCCCACTGGGAAGAGGCCCCGGGGAAGACCCAGGACACGCTGGAGGGACTATGTCTCTCGGCTGGCCTGGGAACGCCTCTGAGTCCCCCAGGAAGAGCTGGTGGAAGTGACCGGGGAGAGGGAAGTCTGGGCCTCCCTGCTTAGGTTGCTGCCCCCGCGACCCGACCCCCGGAAAAGCGGCAGATGATGGATGGATGGAGAATTCCAATTTTGGATATCAAGAATTGCATTTTCGAATACTTTATATCAATAATTGAATTCTGGATATCAACAATTCGAATTCTTGATATCAAAAATACAATTCTGGATATCAACAATTCGAATTCTTGATATCCAAAATGGAATTCTGGATATCAAACTAGCATACATTTGTGTAAATTTAACATAATTAAAGCTGTAAACCAATGGGTAGGGAGTGGGGAGAGTTTTCAAAAACGTTACGTCCACAACGCAAGAGTTGGGATTCTGTTGGGTTTAATCTGCTCGTAACAGACAGGTTGGTATAACTATGTCTGTACAAGCGTTTGTAATGAAAAAGTCTCATAATCTCATAGAAACCTACGTGGACCGCCCAACAAGAGGTACTGTACTTGTTTTGGCTCTTATATTTTGTTTTGTTCGATAACTAGCACTACAGTCGAGCTAGCAAGCACACGTTAATGCTATTGTACTGTCATGAGACGTGAAAAGATATGAATAGACTATACCAGGAGTCTCCAACCCTGTTTCTGAAGAGCTACCTGCCTGTAGGTTTTAGCTCCAACACTAATCTAGCACGCCTGATTCTAATTATTATCTGATTGATCAGGTAACTAGTGTAGAATCAGGTCAAATGAGTGTGGTTGGAGCAAAAACTAACAGTTAGGCAGTTCTCCAAGAACAGGTTTGGAGACCCAGACTATACCGACTGGTAGCTACTGTGGTGACACAAACGTCCTATTTTCCCCAGACATGTCCTCTTGATGTGTGGGATGTGGAACTAGGTTCAGTCAGAATTCTATTGATGATATTGTTTTTAATCTAAGTCCCTTAAAAAGTAACTCTGGACATGAAGCTTGTTTTTTTATTCATTTGAAGGCTGTAATCAGGGCATACATTTGACCTGGGACACTGCTGGGTGGGTGAGTGACGGTGATGAGGTAGAACAGGAAAATTGCAGACTCTGGACCGCATAGAAGTTGAATACCCCAGATCTCTGGTTTCCTATTGAATCGTAGGTGTACCAGAGTCCTTGGATCATGACTACCTGGCCTGACACCAAGCTGACCTTGTCCAAAACTGCTGTCCACAGCCCACATGGTGGACCTTGTCTACCTGGTTGGACAGTCTGTCTGGATTCAGCCTGAAGAAAGGACACAGTTCACCTATGTTTATTGAGCTGCTGGTCTTCTGAACATGCAAAAATATTAATGTGACTTTAAAGGTAATCCAATCTGATCTCACCAGCAGAAGCAGAAGACAACCCCTTGTAGTCCGACTACTATTTGATTGATATTTGATATGTCAGCAACGTTAGATCAGAGTAATGTGCCCATATTGTGTACAAGCTTTTACCTTTACATCTCATGTGCTAGGGATAAGTAGTTATTAGAGGGGGCAGGTATCAATGTAATGTTTTATGTGAAGCTAATAAATGAATCCAAAGTCACATTTATATTGTGGGGAGTCAGGTGGCTGAGCGGTTAGGGTTAGGGCTAGTAATCCGAAGGTGGCCAGTTCGATTCCCGGTCATGCCAACTGACGTTGTGTCCTTGGGCAAGGCACTTCACCCTACTTGCCTCGGGGGAATGTCCCTGTACTTACTGTAAGTCGCTCTGGATAAGAGCGTCTGCTAAATGACTAAATGTAAATGTAAATATTGTACGAATTATAATTGCTTTCTTTTAATAAAGTTTGTTTGCAATAGACCATCTCCATCATGTTTATTTCATTGTTTTCATAAAATTTATCATATCTTCATTTATCTTACTAGCTAATGGATTGTACTGTACCCTCTAATTATTTTGGCTGTCTATTCTGTTGCTGCGGGTCAGGGCCGGCCCAAGGAATAAGCGAACTAAGAGGCTGCTTAGGGCTACCAGAGGGCACATGAAAGAGAGCACATGAAAGTACAGTTTAATGTAATAAAAAAATTAGTGGTGGGCATAGATTATTTTCTTTAATCTAGATTAATCTCACTGTAATATTGGCGTTAATCTAGATTAAAATGGCTCATTTGAATTCCGCCGAAGGCATTCAGAATATGTGTGCGACCCAAATAATGACTAAAAGTAAGTCTTTGAGAATGGGTTTCTCAAGCCAGGTGGCGCATTAGACCAGGGGCTCATCTCCTGTTTCCAAAATGCATCACAAACTGCTTGAGAAAGCTGTTCTACTATGATAATTGGTGATGAAAATAAATTATGTTCAATAAGATGTACTTGTGTTTATTAACTGTTTATTAGATTAGTTAGCTTGGCTGATAGAGCTGTGCTGACGGGCTTGCCTCGGTTGCACTCAAACAGTAGTTTGACGACGACTCTTCCCCTGCGCTACATCAGTGCTTGGCCCGGCATCTTCCGCATTAGCTAAGCGATGCTTTGCGTTTAGGTGGTATTTGAGACTCCTACAGTAAACTAATTCCGCATAGCACAAGGTGCAAACAACCTTAGTCTTGTCGAGGTTTCCATTGGGAAGCTTCTTAGAAATACATTTTCCCTGAAGCAAACCAGGCGGCTTCATAGCTGCATCCATGTTAGCACGTCACGTTTGATGTGATAATTTCATACACAAGGAATACACACAGGTTCGAAGACTCGTTCTCGCCCCCTACAGTGCAATTCGGCGAGGTATATATCCGAGCTAAAATATCAAGGTGAAAGTCATCATAGCTTGCGTAGTATAGACCCAGCTCCCAACCCAACCCAACTTTGAGAATAGATTAACGGCGATATTTTTTTTATTGCCTGATAAGAGTCTCACGTTAACGCAGCACGTTAACGCCGATAACGGCCCACCACTAAAACAAATATATATATACTTTTTTTGCAACGATATGCGACACCGAGGGGCCCCCAAATCAATTTTGCTTAAGGCCCCATAAAGGCTTGGGCCGGCCCTGCTGTGGGTTCTCCATTGCATCATCACTGTGGGGATGAGATGGGTTGTCCATGATGGCCATCAGCTACTCTCAGCCTCCTCCTCCAAGCTGTCCAGCATGATCCCCAGCCTCACCTTTGATGAGGAAAGTATCTTGTTTGTCTTCATTAACGGAGACTAAGTTCAGTTCTGTATTTTTGTAAGTGACTAAATGTGACTAAAGAATTATTGATCTGCAGATTTGGAGAGAAAACAGACCTCTGACAATAAATGATGGCACAACACCAGGCTTAGGTCTCAATCGTGTCTCCCATCTTCAAAGGTCGGAGGATCATGATTTATAGGGCCAAATAAAGTCAACATAGATGATAGTTAGGCATTAATGGTGTTACAACAGTCACAGAGAAATATTCACAGCTCCCAGCCCATGACCACTCAGGGCAGAGAGAGATCATAGGTTGCGCTCTCCCCGTTATCACAAGGGACGTTTAGCCAGTAATTTCTCGTGACCCTGAACATCTATTCAACCTGACTACACACAATCTACTCTTATCAATAACAAACTCACATGAGAAGTATTCAATGACTAGTTCTATTGAATTGTGAAAGTTCTATTGATTAGTGAATAACTTAAGTACATGGGAAATCCCATACATGCATGTACAGTGAGACAGACACAGTGATGCAATGTGTGTCCAAGTTAGGACTGTAATTGGAATGCTTAATAACACCCATTGGAAATGCCAAGTCCTAGGAATTAATGACAGCATCTTTTTTTATGAACCGCATCATTTCAACATATTTGTGAAATTATAAAACATAATGCCTGCCTTTTCCCTCCCACGTGAACAACATAGGCCTACTTATGTAAAATGCATTGGTTTTGGATTGTGTTGGACAGTTTAGCATCTATTAATAGCTCCAAAAGGAAAGTTTAGTAGTTTTATTACAAATAATTGAAAGCTTAATGTATGCCAGTAGTGCTTCAATGTATTTGGTGGTATAGTCTCATACATTTTCGTGCATATGTGACCTATGTGAGATGTCTTCTAAATCACTCGGAGCCGGTCAGTTGTTAACATCCAGTTTTACTTCTGCATTTACAATTGGAAAAACGTGTGAATGTAGACGACAACAGCAGGCACGCTCCGCCTTGTAGAAAATCCTCCGTTGCTATGAGGAATTCCCCACAATGCCACGCTATAGGTACTCAGAGCAGGTACACATTTGAACAGTAGTTGGCGTAGTTATGCCAATTTAGTGGAATTTAATCTGAACCCAGATAAATATGTTACACGTACAATACATTAATAAACATTAAGACAATGATTAGACAAACGTTTTTTGGGGTCAAAACATCCAACTTCAATCCATTTTCAAAATAAATGTTGAACTAAACCGAACGCCAACGGATTGTAAAGTCTACAGTGGGCAACGCTCTTAGCGTAGAAAATGTTACGCCTTTGCAAACAGAATTTACGTAGCCTGCCTACTCCCACCCACATGAAAGTCATTAGCATACATTATTGATATCCAGAATTTAATTGTTGATATCCAAAATTCGAATTCTTGATATCCAAAATGCAATTCTTGATATCCAATATTCGAATTGTTGATATACAAAATGCAATTCTTGATATCCAAAATTCGAATTGTTGATATCCAGAATTCAATTCTTGATATCCAAAATTCGAATTGTTGATATCCAAAATGCAATTCTTGATATCCAAAATGCAATTCTTGATATCCAAAATTCGAATTCTTGATATCCAAAATGCAATTGTTGATATCCAAAATTCGAATTGTTGATATCCAAATGACAATTGTTGATATCCAAAATTCGAATTCTTGATATCCAAAATGCATTTCTTGATATCAAAAATTCATTGGTTAAATGATAAAACGGCTTGCCAAACATCTGGCACAAATACACCTAATTTGGAGTGCTTTGCCTTCGGCAAGGGCACAACCTTTGTTCTCTATCATATATATTTATTTATTATTGTTTATTTTCCCACCCCTAAGGATGCCTCAATATTTGGACTACATAGACAACGATGTCAAAAGGTTTGTCTTGGTAGCGATTGAGTTGCTTGTATTTTTATTTACGTTCCGTTGCATGGTTTAAGTACAAATTGGGTTTTTGTGCCAAAAAGCAATTGTATGAACCTGCAGAGCCGGAGAGCTGCAGTTTCAGGACCGCAGTTTCAGGACCGCAGGTCTAGGACCCTCGTTTTATCTGACAGCGCCACCTAGCGAATTGGATGACGAAATATACTATTGAGTACGTGTCACTAGATCACAACAAGATAGGCTATTTGAATGGTTTGAAAGAGGCAAGAAACAAGGAAAACTGGGGAATTTGATTATTCAGATATGGATATATTTAAAATATATATACAATAATAAACAAAAACAATCGCAGTATCACATCCACCCCTCCACCAAATACAACTGCATCGCTCCATCCAACTCTTCATAATTCCCTCCACCCCATCAACCATCAACATTTTGAAGGATTTCTAGATTTTCGCGACCACCAAAATACCAAAAAGAGTGCGACCAAAGCAGTATTCCCCACAGACAGTAATTTCTGTCTTCAACTTGGTTGTTAACAGTTGTATGTTTGGCAATCAGTGTAGCTCATAAACCACTCCGGTGTCTTGAAATTATTTCTACAGCAAAGTTGAAGTTAGCTAGCTAACGTTAACTTTATTGTCCAATTCAAGACACCAGAATTGTGTCTTGAATATTCGTTTATTTCTGTCTAAATACATGGATGTGGACATTTATTTATTCATTCATTCATTTGTAAATATGGCAGGTTTGGTCCTCCATACATCACTTCCTCTTCTTCTTTATAATTTAATGTCGAGCCGTAACCTGCATTCACTACTGCAGGAAAATATTGATTATCTTGTTCCGGTCCATGGTTATCCAATTTGCTAGGTGGCGCTGTCAGATAAAACGAGGGTCCTAGAACTGCGGTCCTGAAACTGCGGTCCTGAAACTGCAGCTCTCCGGCTCTGCAGGTACATGCTACTCCCAAAAAGTGCCTTCTGTCAACGAAGGGTACTCAGTGCTAGCCTACGTCACTACGTCAACACACGTTAGCAACGACGCATGGATACAACGTGATAGAGACGTTCTAGCATGCAAGTTGGAGCTTGGATTATGAGTGAAAAATGCCAAACCCCAAAATTACCAACCATTGGGCTTTTTTGAGAAAGCAATTTCTAGTGGAACTGCAATCTCGGATTTTTGATTTAGGTCGTGAAAGTCTTTATAATTTGAGCGAGTGCGGGTCGCCCGTGAGACTGCCTAGGCGGCAGTAGCGCCTAGGCCATGTAAGCGTCATAGTCTAGTATTTTCGTAATTTTATAGTTTGGTCAATTCTACACCAAAAAACAGAAGGAGGGCAATGTTATGACTATATGTTGTGAAGACAGCCAGATGGTGAGATTTTAATGTAGGTTGCTGTAAAAACTTTGATTGGTTTGCTACGTGAGAGCCCCGTCAGCCTCCGTTGACGATTGTGTCACCTGTTGTCGATCTCCGATGAGTATTTTCTTAATTTCTTACCAGGGTCAATTCTACATCAAAAATCAGAAGGAGCGCAGTGTTTTAAAGATATGGCAATTGCGAAGACAGCCAGCGGGTCAGCATATTTTTGTGATTTGCGTAAAACTTGGAATTTGAGTGACACCACGGCTTGTTTTAACGTTAGCCTCAGGCCACGTTTACACATAGCGGTTATTTACAGAAACGAATATTTCTGCCCCTCCGTTTTCAAAAATAACGTTGTACACACAAGATCGTAAAAAAAAAAAATTCTGTTTACATTAACCCGCATAAATACGCCCCTATTTATGCAAAACCTGTAGGCGGCAGTTTAACGAGAAGGATAAAGCCATGCAAATCAATCAGAATTCTCAAAATCAACAACTACGAATAACATGATCGACTTCCTTTTCCTTTCAATAGTAAATATAGCGCGAGGTTCATATAAGTCTATGTTCATTTGTTTGGATGATTCACAAATAAATGTAACGCTTTGCACAAATGTATTTCGTGATTCACAAATGTAATGCGATTCACAAATAAATAACCCCATTACATTACTACAAACATAGGACGCTCACATGACGTGATGCATTTTTAGTCGCATACTGTGACGTTTGAGAACCTTTTCAGAAATCTCCACTTTGGCCGGAGTTTTTAGAAATTATCGTTTTCCGTGATAAAACCTCAGTTTTCGTGTAAATGAAAGGCCAAACCGCATGAAAATATATGCGTTTTTCCTCCGTGTAAACGGGGCCTTAGTCAGACTCGGCTCGCTCACTGGCAGTGTGTAGTACTGTCTTCAATGCCACAGCTAAACTTTATGTCAAAAGAAACTAATTTCCGGCGCTTTCAGTGAAATGTGGAGCAACAGCAGCTAGCTTGCCTCTAGCAAACTTATTTTGAATTAGCCATTTCCCCCTACATTAATGTCAAACTTATTTACGTTTTGGGGGGCATATTTTCGGTTAGCAGACGGTACTGTTTGAATCGCGATTCCATCTGAAATATACTGCCAGTGACAACGTTATTACAGTAGCTTGTTTCAAAGGGGGTTCGCAGCTGTTTCAAAGGGTGTTCTTAATGAAATATGCAATATGAGTAGGCTAAATGCTTGAAAATATCACTAGAAGGGAAAAACTTAGAGGACGGACCCACCTGCAACCGATGCAAGCAAGCACACCCTACAATTTCCCCTGAAATTGTACCCTCTCTAGTTATTTAATATTTTAGCAGCGGGACTTCTCAGCAGTTCTCCATTGAATTGGAGAACTGCCGCATAACTGATGCTAAAACCCACTACTTCATGAACAAAATTAACTCAAACCCTCACAAACTTTTCTCTACCTTCTCCACCCTTCTTAACCCACCTCCCCCACCCTCCCCCCTGACAGCAGACGACTTCTTCTCCTTCTTTGAGAAAAAAGGTTGCTGACATTAGCAGTCGGTTCCCTGAACCCACCTTTCCACTCACCCTCTATGACTGACCCAACTAAATGTCTAAACTCTTTCTCTCCCCTGTCCGAGGCAGAGATCTCTGACCTCATTCTCTCTCATCGCCCCACCTCCTGTCCCCTTGATCCAGTCCCCTCCCCTCTCTTTCAAACCATCTCTCCCTCCATCATAACTTTTCTTCTCCATGTCCTTAACTCTTCTCTTACTTCAGGCACTTTCCCCTCTGCCTTCAAACAGGCCAGAGTTAGCCCTCTACTCAAAAAACCCTCCCTTAACCCAGCCGTCCTCCAGAACTACAGACCAGTATCACTACTACCCTTCTTTTCTAAAACAATTGAACGCGCTGTATCTAACCAACTGTCAAACTTTCTCTCTCAGAACAACCTGCTTGACCCCAACCAATCGGGCTTCAAGACTGGCCACTCCACAGAAACTGTCACCACTCCCCTCCAGTCTGCCAGAGCGGCTTCGAGGTCATCCGTCATCATTCTACTGGACCTTTCTGCAGCATTTGATATGGTTAACCATCAAATCCTGCTGGCCAGACTTTCTGAGATGGGCATCACTGGCACTGCACTTCAGTGGATCTCATCCTACCTGTCGGGAAGATCCTACCAGGTCTCCTGGGGAGGCAAAGTGTCAGGCCCCCGCCAGCTCTCCACTGGTGTCCCACTGGGCTCCGTCCTTGGACCCCTCCTCTTCTCCCTCTACACCACCTCGCTTGGACCAATCATCACCTCCCATGGCTTCTCCTACCACTGCTATGCTGACGACACGCAGCTGTACCTGTTGTTCCCCCCAACTGATCTGGGGATCTCAGCTAGGATCGAGGCCTGCCTCACAGACGTCTCCGCCTGGATGACCGAGCACCACCTCCAGCTGAACCTCGCCAAAACAGAACTCCTCATCATCCCGGCCAAACCCTCCATCTCCCAAGATCTCTCAATCACCCTGGGATCGGCGACGGTGACCCCTTCATCCTCTGCGAGGAACCTCGGGGTGACCATGGATGACGAGCTCTCCCTCACAGCCCACATTGCTGCGGTCTCCCGGTCGTGTAGATTCACCCTCTACAACATCCGGAAGATCAGGAGATACCCGTCTGAGCATTCCACCCAGCTGATAGTCCAAGCACTTGTCCTCTCAAAGTTGGACTACTGCAACTCGCTGCTCGCCGGTCTCCCAGCATGCGCAACCCGCCCTCTCCAGAGGATTCAGAACGCAGCGGCCAGTCTGGTCTTCAATCTACCCAGACGCTCCCATGTTACCCCGCTCCTCATCTCCCTCCACTGGCTTCCCATCACGGCCCTCCTTAAAGTCGGACATTCCAGCTTCTCGTGGTTTGCTGCGTTGACGTCAGTCATGGCCGATCAAGCGCTGTTTGCTTACTTTCCTTTATTTATAATTAAACGTAGTATTTCCGTTAGTGAAGAGGCAGACTAAAACCCTTTCTTCAACAAATGTTTTATTCAATTAAACAGTTTGGTCCGGATTTGAGCATTGGCGAAACTGAAGGTGTAAATACAAAACGCATCAAAGTTGTCGTGTGTGAGTCTGGCCAATCATGAAATAGCTGTGTCGTCATTAGAACCCGTGCAGTTGCTCTTGAGAAAATGCACTCGGCTACACAGCCGGCAGTTCTCGAATCGATCTCACGGTACTTTGATGGCTACGTTACAGTGACCTAGCCTCAGCGCCGTCTCAAGTCGGACAAAAAGTCTAACCAGATTTCACTGTTTCAAGTTAGCCGCCTGCAGCCGGCTGCAGTGCTGCATGAAGTCAGTCCATGATTTCATGGTTTCATTTAATAATTTAATTCAAATAGTTTTCACACCTATCAAGACACAACATTTATTTGGGAGCCAAAAGAGCTGGCTCTTTTCGTGAGCCGGCTCGTTTGGCTCAGCTCACTGAAAAGAGCCGTCTCTTTTGGCTCCCGAAGAAATTTTTTAACTATGAATTTGACTTTGATAGGGGTGAAAACAATTTGAATTAAATTATTAAATGAAATCATACTCTACCTTAACCACAATGTCTTTAAAAATGCATTGATTTGTTATGGCTGTCCTCTGAGTTTCAACTACTCGTCTAACTGAGTGTGTGTGAGTTCGGTCAACCCCCCCTCATGCAGTATCATTGGTTGACACCGGCTCTTAGAGCCGGCTCATTTGCGAACGACCCATCACTAGTGCGTAGGGACTTGTCCGGTTTTCCAGCCGTTTGTCCGGACCTCTGTTGCGTGTCCCCCTTTTGTCCTTCTTTTGACCTTTCCTGCCCACCGTTGCAATTTACCACTCACGTAGGCTTTCAGATGCCAAAAAGAAAGACCTCCTTCAAACCTACGTGGAGTTAAAAACTCCACTTTGCCACTAACGGGGCGTTCACACCTCACCGACGCGAGCCAGGTGAATCGCTTGCGTGGTGCATTGTGGGTAGCGACGCGATTCAAGCGATTTGAGTTGAGACTTTCTCAACTTTAGGCAAATGAGGAGCGATTTTCGATAGCAATGGCCAATCTGAGTGTTTTCTTGTTTCTCGTAACGTAGCAACCATGGTAAACATTTCTAGCTTTCAGCTTCAAGATGGAGGAGAACTAATCGCTTGTGTTGCTGGATATCCAGCCCTGTTTGATCCGTCTCTGTATTCGTACAGATATGTTAACAAAGAAAATGAGACATGGCGCAGGGTTGCCGATGTTGTTGGTGGTCCTTGGTGGGGTTTTTGTACTTTTAAATTCTGTCTCGTAACATAACATAACTGTGCTAGCTAGCTAGTCTAGCCCTATCGGTACGGTACACGACTGGTTACCCTGAGTGCCCGGTAGCATACTGTAACATTTATTTTTTCACCCTGAATAAAATACAAAAAAAGATATCATGCTACATATAGCTAGCGTATTGGATTTCTTGCATCATGTGTGTAAAAGTTGTTTCATCTAAACTCCTCAAAAAAAGTTCGGAAACGATATTTCGGTCGATTATTCCTCCCCTTCAATAATACCAATTGGTATTGTATTTTATATCGTTGGAAAGCCTGATTAGTCACCTTTACAACGAGGTACAACTTGTAAGAATCGTGCATTTGTGGAATGAGCAACACAGCTAACCGTGTGGGTAGCGGCCAGAGGTGTCAAGTAACGAAATACAAATACTTTTCAGACGACTTTCTACTTCTACTCCTTACATTTTCACGCAGTTATCTGTACTTTCTACTCCTTACATTTTAAAAATAGCCTCGTTACTCCAATTTCAGTTCGGCTTGTTTTCATTCCGGCTTGTCATCGTTCAAAAAAACACACACAAAAAAATATACAGAAAAAACGTGCCATCCGGGGGGGTGTTCCATCAACGTCGCTAATGCAAGTCGCGCTAACACGAATAAGTCTCACTTGGTTAAACGTCAACTTAGACTTAAGCCTCAAGCCGTTCCACTAATGTTCCGTTCCACTAACAGGCAACGCTAATTCAAGCTAGACCTCAATAAGCTTAGACTGTGCAGCCCAGATCAGGCGATCGTCGAAAAGAGGAGTTATGTCGCAAAAAGTATAGCGTAAAGCAGCAGAGGTGTGTTGTTTCAGCAGCGTAAATTGATTTTTTGAGTTTTTTTGTCCCCAAAAAGGGCAATGTTGCCGCAATTAACATGACAAGGGAGACAACTTGTCAAACCATTACGACCGTTAAAATGCGTACATTGTAGACCTACCAAATCTACTTAACATATATATATGCATTTAGGCCTACTGATAATTAGCGTAATTTGATGAGCTGTCTGAAACCGTTCTGACAGTCTAGCCTATGGTCGATATTCTCAACAGGAGATTGAGAATAATAGCCCAAAAAAGAACGTGGCAGCAATTGAAAATTGTAGGATAAAATTCAAAACACTGAAGAAGGCCATGGTTAATTGCACTTGATGTGGGCTAATAATGTTTTTGTCTTCACATCTTGAACAAAATCAAAAATTACTTCAAAATAACTTTGCCACACACATTTATTAATTGATAGGCTAAATGCTGAGCTTTAAGATAAAAGGGAAAGATAACCATGACTTAAATGGGGATTCACTGAAATGACTAGTATTGCACAGATCCAGCACTGACTTTTTAGATCAGAAGGTGACCCAAACTGCACACTTTGTTTGGCAGAACAGTCATTTAAAATTGCTCAGCATGACTATCATTATTATATTACGAGTATTTCCAATTAACATAGTCTGCCTCCACAGATCCAGAGGCGGCTTGGACAGTGACAGACTGTGGCTGTGCCAAGTGTTGTCACAGCCTCACTTTGGGAAAGCATGCCCTACTGGGAACATTAGGGGAGACTGTTGGGCACAGAATATAATTGTCTTCTTTGGAAAGGGCAACATTTGGGACACTGTCATGTAGGGGCAGCATAAAGGGCACTTCTTAACAGCACCTTTTTCCATTGGAAGTAAGGGCATGGGAACAGTCCAATTTAGGCCATTGTAAGGGCACCTTATAGGGTACTGCATCACATTTTCTATACTATAAAGGAACTCTTTTTACATTTATAGAGGGCACACTGTCATTTATTGCATGGGGCATCCTGTGCACTCAAGCATATTTCACAATGTGAATGGCAGACAGTAGGGCACTTGGTCTAATTTTTTGCCACTCAGGCCTTTTAGAAACGCTTTCAACCATGGGGGCACCAGGCAGTCACCCCCTGAGTCTTCCAATGGGCCTGGATACACCCATGGGGACAGTATATTGCACCTATAATATTGGGGAAGCCAGAGGAGAGGTAATATACAGGCTTGTCAACATATAGGCTACTTTAAACAATGAAAATACTTATTGAATAAAAAGTCCTCCTTGATTCTTTGTGTTTCAAGATTACCTGAGAAACTGATGATAATATTCAGGTACTGCTTTGGAGCAAGGTATACCCTTCATATTTCCTGGCATAGTTGCCCATTCAAGAATGTCCCACATGCAAAGACACAGACAGATGCAGACAGACTGAACAGTGTCAAAGCTTGGCTACAGTGGGTTTGCTTCCTTGTGTGTGATTCCAGCAGACTACATAGTCTAGGCCTACCTACATAGACTGCAGTCTACTACCCTCCTTTCTACTATTATAGTCTACTCTCCTTTCTATTACTTTTTACAAAGGATGGTAGGCTGCTCTTATGTGTTCATTGCCATCCTTAAGAGTTGCTAAAGTGTTATTTCATATATATATATATATATTTATGTTTTTTTTTTTTTTTAAGAATGACAATTACATTTATCTAGATAAACTATGCTGGGCCTGCTGAACCTATACTTCTTCCACAGATACTGGTCAGGGAACCATTACTTCTGTCTGAAGACCCTTGGGGCTGGTGGGATAAACGCTCTTTGTATAATCTGAGCACCTTCATCCACCACAGGGTTGTCAAAGAACGGATACGCCATAATTGATTGTAACTTGTCTAGACGCTCTGCTTAGTTTCTAAGTCCTTATTTTATGTCAATTAACCAATGGCTTTTGAAAACAAGTGACAGTTTTTCTTAACTTGTTTATTTAAATTAATATATTTTTTGGAGATGAAGTAAACATGTAGCTAAATCATTAATGTCTGCACTTCAAAAAGTCTGAATTTACGTTTCCGAACACGGGACTGAAGTGGTTTGCGCGCAGGAATTTACTCGACGGAACTGTCTTTTGAGATTCTGTTTCCGCCTGTTTGAAATTATTTGCAACACATTTTAGTTTAGCTTGACTTTTAGCCTGACACGGATCAGGCTAGTTCCGAAGTATAAGTTACCTTGGTTACGTAGCTAGAACTAAAATAAGCCACCTTAATGGAACGGAACTCTCGCTAAAGTAAGTGAGACTTGGCGAGATAAGTCTTGCTTTTCCTTAATCGACGTTGATGGAACACCCCCCGGATAGAGTGAATTTGATTGTGGTTGGATGAGAAGTATAAACATATACCATTCCGACACCCTATTGGTTTATACGTGATCCATCACCTGCAGGGCCGCGTTTGTGCAATGGGCAGGAGGGGCTGCTGCCCCGGGCCCCGGCCACTAGGGGGCCCCGGCACGGGAGATAAAAAAAATAAGAGTAATAATAATACATATTTTTGATGCATTTACCCACCCGTAGTGAAGTCCTCGTTCTCTTAGCGTCACGTGTCGTTGCCGGTATCAAAGCATGCAAGACAACAATGGCTTCGCATGAAGGTGATGTCAAACGAGTTTGACCTGCTTTGCCAAATGTACTTCAACGATTTGATTTGTGACTTTGTCTTAAAAAAAGTAGACAAGTGGACTTAAACTAGTCCCACACTGATTATCTAGCCTATATTCTTTTCAGTAGGCGGCCACAGCCTGATAATTAAATTGCTCAATCGAGTTGTTTGTATATATGTGTTCGCTGGGCTGTGTGCGTGCACGCTAGACTGCATGTTCCAATTTATTTGACATCGTGGCTGGCTAGAGGTGCGTGTTACAATGTATTACAATCAGTGGCGATTTCTTTAAGACTGCAAGGGAAGGTAATGGTCAAATATTTACTATTGTGTTAACATTTTAAATGTGTTAGAACACGTTCATAACGAAGACGAGTTCTTTCACAATCAGCTACATATATTAGCAGGTCGACTGACTGATTTCCTTCTCATACATTCCCGTAGCGTCACAGTGCATTTCCCTGTTGAAGCTCAGCTTCCATGGACTTCAATGGGGCTGCTTTTAACAGTTTTTTTCAGTGCTTCGAAACTATACGGTCATTGGATGAATTCTGAGATTATGTCCCGCCTCGGACGCTCAGCGTCTCTGGGGGTGAATGGAGGAGTGGGCTGGCCTGGACGCTGAGCTTCCGCGTGATGATTGGAGGGTCTGTCGAAAGACTGCGTCTCCTTTTGATTGACAGTAATTTTGTACTACAAAAAGTCACCGAAGCTGCAGCAACCTATTTCTTGGTATTTGCTTGGCGAAATTGCTCACCAATTTTCATCATACATTTCATACAATTATACACCACGTTCCTTGTTTCAGTTTAACCTCATTTCCACATTTCCTCTTTAATTAATATTGTTTTGTTAGATCGTTCGTTCATTCATTCAGTAGGCTAGGCTAGTGTCGTAGGGGTGAACTAGCCAGTGAATAGCTAAATAAATAAAACATTTTTAGGATGTAGGCCGAAAATGAGCTTCCCCTCTTTGAAAGACCAGCAGCCGCCACTGATTACAATGTATCACATACTGATATTTTTGTCTGTCATAATTTAATTACCAATCCCTCTCTCTCTGATATATATTGATAAAAATCATAGTAATAATAATATATATTTACAAATATTTTGTGTGTGTGGGGGGCCTCGGGGAGGCTTCTGTGCCCCGGGCCCCAGATGACCTTAACCTGGCCCTGATCACCTGCACATGACACAAAATCACATCAAACTCCAGCAAGGAAATAGCAGACGTATGTGTAAGGGGCACTTATTATAAGACAAAGTGAAGTGCTGCCTTTCTAAGGAACTTTTCAAAAAGAAGAGAGAGAAGAACAAATATAGAATAGTTTACTCAGATTATTACATTTACATTTAGTCATTTAGCAGACGCTCTTATCCAGAGCGACTTACAGTAAGTACAGGGACATTTCCCCCAAGGCAAGTAGGGTGAAGTGCCTTGCCCAAGGACACAACGTCATTTCAGATTATATAGCCGGCATTTATTACGCATCAAATATCAAACAGTATGACCTTGTTTCTCAGTTTCAACCTTCTTTCACATAAGTTGAGTAAATAAAGAAAATACAATGACCTCAGAGAATGAACCCCAAAATAATAAACCAAAGTGCATCTACCCGGGTAGTATGTTTTTGTGTGGTGAGATCTTGTGCTTATCTGTACAATGCAATGAAGGAATGGTGAGTAGAAAACAGTCCGTGTTGCAGGCAAGATGACCATGCACGCCCTCTGCTCTTCTGCTGCCCGTGTCCAATGGCGAACTCATCCAATGGAACCAACCCTCAAATCATGCACCCAGAAAAAAACCAACCTGCATAGCAGGGCAATATTCAATTAATCTCTCAATAACTTTACCAGATCTGGGAATATAACTCTTATTAAATCTTTGCATTCACTACATACATGAAACTCAAGCACTAGCATATCACGTAGTAACATAGCTTCAACATAGCATGGAATGGCTTCAAATCATTAAACTCACGTTCAACTCCGATTGGTTTTTGTTTGCTGCCAGATTTGCAGCATTACAATACTTATAGGCAACTAGTCATCATATCTCCCGCTCCATGAAACACATGTTAATGCTTAGTAGTAGGCTACATATATATGGCTCTCTATGTATTTGCATTGTGCTAAAATGCGCCCATTTTCAATGGGCATAAACTGGTGCAGCCCACATTTTTCAACATTAAAGATCCTGTAAAGTGGACCTGAAAACGAGTTTTAAGTTCGCCACACCACAGAATAATGTGTTATTAACTACCCATCCAAATTCGAATGAAAAAAGTATGACAAGTATGTTAAATTAGGCTTTGAAATAGTGAAAAAATCAGCAGTCTTCTCTGCTTGAGACTGGGGGGGCGTGTCGCCTGAAGGAGCTGAAGCTCCGCCCCTCGCTGCCTAGTGCCTACCTCCGACCCAGATAATAGACGATATGTCAAGCCAAACAAAACCATATAGAATTTGAATTTATTTGTTCAATGAGTGAAACATACAGATGCATATAAATGAAATGTTCCCCTGAGCTGTAACAGTAAAAATGGACACCAGAGACAGCAGACAGTGAGCTCTCCAACTAGGCTACTTCTAACACATTAGCTACCATTTCACCAAAATACCATCATTCTACACCGAGTAGCCTAATATCAATTTAGCGGTTTGCACTAACTCATAGCAGAGATACCTCTGGAAAAGTTATCTAGTATAATTATAACAAGCACACAGAACAGAGTGATGAACTGCTGGCAGTGGTGGATTGTCCAGGTGCGACCGGGAGGAGGAACGGCCGGGAGAGCGATGCTCGGTACGGCTCCGCGCTGCAAGAGAAGCCGTGTGTCCGCGAACCCCGCCTGTCTCTGGTCCATGTTAAAACTATCCGTTGTGAAATGGTCACTGCATTTAGTCATTTAGCAGACTCTCTTATCCACCGCAGAGGCGGCTGTTGGAGTTTATCCGAAGCTTTCCATCAGCGTGGCTCTTCACAAAATCTATCCACCTATTTTTCCTTTTATTATCAATAGGGAATTTAAATGGCGTTGCAGCGCAGCTGGAGTTCTTGCATCCAGGGAAGATGCAGTTGCGGTTGGTGGGAGACATCCTGAATCTAGCTAGCTAGCTGATGTAGGCTACAATAACAGTACAGCAGGAGGAGCCATTCAATGATCTGACGTAGATAGGGCGAAATGACGTAGATAGGGCATTTTTTGGCTCTGCCCATTAAAACCTGATCTGAAAACTGAAGAGAAACTTTTCTTCGGTCTAACTCCACATTTCAGTGCGACAAAGTTTTAGCGCTTTGCACATGCTTTCAGAAACTCATTTCACACGTATATAATGTACTTAAAGCAAAACATGGAATTTACTTTACAGGATCTTTAACATAGCCCAATACATAAATTGACAAATTTCAGTGCACTGGTTCGTGCAAGTTCTAATGCTAAAACAATAAAATTCGCAACCATGCAGTTTGTCAGCGATGAAGTAAGCAAACAGCGCTTGATCGGCCATGACTGACGTCAACGCAGGAAACCACGAGAAGCTGGAATGTCCGACTTTAAGGAGGCGTTTTTAACTCCTCCCCGACTGCAAGCGGCAACTCTCGCCGGTCGTTTCATGCAGCCGCAGTGGATGTCGAACGCACCTGATCACCATGCCTTCTGTAAGCGCATTGATACATTTACATTTAGTCATTTAATGCTTTGCCCAAGGACACAACGTCAGTGGGCATGACTGCGGAATCGAACTGGCAACCTTCGGATTACCAGCCCGACTCCCTCACCGCTCAGCCAACTGACTCCCTACATAAGTCTATGCATTGATATATACGTGAGTAGTAGGGGGAAAGGGGCTTTAGAGCAGCATGCCGCTACAGAACGGCACAAGGATAGCGTAATGCTAGTTCTGCCAGGCACTCTTCCTTAACATCATTTTTTGCTCCGAACTCAACAACAGCGGATGATAAAACAACCACTGCTGAGCTGACCAAATTATATATTTTCATTTTTATTACAATTGAAATAGTTGGTACTGTCTTATTTTCTTATTTATCTTTTGACTAAACTTGTCTCACCAAAGACAACTGAAAACAGTGCACTTGTATTGGATTTGTATTCAAATTTCAAATGTTAACATAAATTATGTTTTTGAAAAAACAATATTTATTTATTTCATGGGACTTTTATTTGCTCATGGGAATTTTCTTTACTCAACGTTGTCCTGAGGGCAGAAACGTTTGTGATTGGTTTAATATGAGAGCCAATCGCAAGAGAGGAAAGAATTGCAGAGGCAGGGCCACCATTTTCAATCTTTCAACTGTCTCCTCTGGTTTCAGGGCAGGTTGTCTGAGGGCAGGTGAATCTCCTGGTCTCAGGGCAGGTTGTCTGAGGGCAGGTGAATCTCTTCTGGTCTCAGGGCAGAAGTCGTATTTTTCTGTTCTCAGGGCAGGGAGTCAACTGTCTCCTCTGGTCTCAGGGCAGGTTGTCTGAGGGCAGGTGGATTTCCTGGTCTCAGGGCAGAAGTCGGGTTTAGGGGGTTAGGATTAAGGTTGTGCCGTGCACTGCAGGGAGCGCTGCCTGGAAGGCGCCATTGAGGGCTCAAATTTCCATCAAGCGAAAAAGAAGTCAGGGGAGAGATAAATGCAGCCAAGACTTGTAAATAGGAAAGAGCAAGATGAAAGGACATGTTAGTTTTCTTATAATTATTAAACTATGTTACCCCATTTTGATGCCTGTTTACTTCACCCTCCAGTGTTGTTAGACATGCTGAAGTCAGTATACAGTGTCTTTTTCTAATTTCAGAATATGGCGACACACTGGGTGAATGGGGTTAAAAGACAGTTGAAGAAGCCACGTGACTCCAGTGTCCACCAAGATGTTGTTATTATTAGCGGGGATGCCAAGGAGTTCATGGAAGGTTATATCAACCAAGTGCAGGAGAAGGAGCATTGCTACTTCAGACCCCTGTGGAAGAAATTGCAATTTCCGGTATGTCTGCCCCCGGCAGGACTATTATCACTATGGCTGTGACCGTGGGAATCATTCTACTGGCAAAAGCAATGGGGAAGCCACAAAAACCCGGGCCAATTCTTGCAAGGCATACATGTCTTTCAAAGTCATCACGGACGCCGGAATATCAGGTGCCATAATCCAAAAGATGCTACAGCACACTGGCCATGACGAGGATAATTCTAAAGAGAAGAACTGCATCCACCCAGACCTGCATTCCCTGGTCGAAATATGGCTTCAACAGGGTTGGTCTACTTCTGAGATCTTAATAAAAAGCCATGATTGGGCTCAACAAAATGGGCATGTGGATAAAAAAGACCGCTGGTTTTACTTGACCCCTTATGACATTCGGCTTTTAAAGAAAAACCTCAGAGGTGTGACTGACAGTGACTGTCAGTGTGGACCATTTGGTTTCCACAGAACACAGAGACAACATCTGTTTTTATCAGCCACTTCACAATGAACAACCATTCATTGTAGTTGTACAAACACCATTCCAAAAGCAACTGTAGGAAGAGAACCCCCATCCAATGGTTTTCATGGATGCCTCATACAAAGGCATAACAGCCTACGGGTATGCATTTTATGCACTGTTATTGATAAACAAAACTGGAAGAGGCGTGCCATTTGCCTATTTAATCCTGAGCAAGGAAACCACTGCAACATTAAGGCCTAATTATACTTCTTCGACTCTGTTACGGACGGACGGAGTCGGACGGATTGGTTGAATTTATAGTACTCCGAAGGGTGTGGGTGCTGAAAACACTTCACTGCCAGAAGAGTAGGTGGCGCTGCACTGCGATGCTAGCTAGGTTATCGAAAAGTCTGAGAAAATTTACAAATTAGCCGTTTCATCAATAAAATAAGCACATTTTCAGCAACTACACTGCCCATTTCTCGTCACATTTTAATTCAGATGCTGATTTGCATTTACTTTTTAGCTGAAATAGGAATTTTAAACTTACAGCAATGGCGGTCAAAGGATTCTGTTCCGTCTTGTTGGTCACAGCAAACCCGCCCCTGACGCAAGTGGTTCTTAATACGGACCAATCAAAGCCAAGGGGTATCCGTAAAATGACGGACGGACGGATGGATAGTCAGGAAAATCAGGAGGTGCACGTCGAGCTCTCCGAGGGGCTCGGAGAGGGAGTTCCTCGTCGGAGAGGGCGTTCCCTGTGTCCGTCTCCGTAAAAACGGAGAAGTATAAATCGGCCTTAAGCCTCTGCCTACAGAAGCTTCAATTGAGTAACCCAAGCTTCTATCGAAGGTCAGACAAAAGTTAACAACATTGTTATGCTGTTTTTGTTATTTTCTTTGTAATTAGAACGACAGGAAATATGCATGTTTGAATCTGAAAATACTACTGCACTGAGCAACAGCTTTTGAATTTTGGATCTCACTAGGTTCTTAACTCTCTATTCTGAATTGTCTTGTCATGTTTACACTGTATACTATACACTATGCTTTTGGGTGTGGTGCAACTTTTTCTCTTTATTTTCTTTCTTTGTTAATGTTACAGGTCAGTGATGATGGACCGTGACTTGAGAGTGCTTAGCCATCAAAAGCGTTTTCCCAAATGCAAAGCTTCTCCTTTGCTGGTTCCATGTGCTTCAGGTAAGTCAGTGGGAGTCAGGTGGCTGAGCGGTGAGGGAGTCGGGCTAGTAATCCGAAGGTCGCCAGTTCGATTCCCGGTCATGCCAACTGACGTTGTGTCCTTGGGCAAGGCACTTCACCCTACTTGCCTCGGGGGAATGTCCCTGTACTTGCTGTAAGTCGCTCTGGATAAGAGCGTCTTGTAAATGTAAGTCGATGATTATACGATATCACAATTTTAATGGAAACAGCCATGTGACAGGCTGACACAACATATATCCTTAATGTGCATCTGAAGCAATTTATGATGTTATAGGCTGTCAACCGGTGGCTTGTGAAAACAGATGGAGGTCACCGGACACCTGAACAAAGAAATGTGGTCATTCATGCAATGGCATCAATGAAAGCCTGCCTGACGGTACTATATTTAGGGTTCCTCCGGTAGGAGGAAACCTATTGTTTTTGTTAGTATTCCTATTATTAGGTTCCTCCGGTAGGAGGGAACCTATTGTTATTGTTGGTATTCTTATTATTAGGTTCCTCCGGTAGGAGGGAACCTATTGTTATTATTGGTATTCTTATTCTTATTTTTTTTTTTTCTTCTCCTTGCGCCCAAATATCTCAAAAAGTCCCTGGTCATAAATTTTCTAATTTGGCAGATTGATACTACATCCAAGTGGGTACCCCCACACGAAATATGGGCCACATCGGACCATAGGGGGCGCCACAGGCCACGCCCAAAAGTCCGATTTTCAAAGTGATGGCATTTCCACCATATTGCTCCAATTCTTCTGAAACTTGGTGTGCATGCCTCATTTTTCATGAGGAACAAAAAAGCCTCCAGGACCCATAAGGTCCGCCAAGATGGATTTTCCTGTACTGTGATAATTTGGGAAAACCTTCAAAATTCCTCTTCTCTTGAACCAAAGGTGAAATTGACTTGAAATGTGGTACAGATATGTATCATTGACGTATTTAAAAACGTTACTTAAGGCAATTGAATCAAGTACAAAATGGCTGAAATGGGTGTATTTATGTAAATGTCCACATTGCCTCAATATGTTTGTGTCACTAAATCAAATGTATTTTTGAAGGATGGTTCAAACCTAATAGGCTTTAAGGTGACATGCCCCTGAAGTCCCATGCAAAGTTTCACCTTGATATGTTGAAATATGACTGAATTACAGCTGTTTGAACTTCGACCAAATCTGACAATGCTTGCCATTGGAGAAACAGCTTTTTTTATTATCCAGTTTTGTGTAATCCCTGTCTGGGAATGTCTCAATTGGCTGAGATTTTGTGCTGGTAAGCAAAGGTTTGTAGGTTCAAAACCAGTCAGAGGCATAGTTTTTAATTTTTTATTCTGACAAAACGGTTTCTAGTCTTCCGATCAATCCTCCGGTTGTAAAAACATAGCAATGCGTGTTTATTTGAGCCCATCACAACACTCTGATCATCTGTTTAGCGAGACTGTGTAAACCACTGCAAAACAAGCCAGGTTCACCACAGTATCTAACTACTTGTAGTCTACGCATGGTAGAGATAACTCTAATGAAGTAAATTGATTGTTCAGGTGGATCCCTTGCCTGTTGCACAAATTCATTTCAGTAACCTAAGCCAGGACACATTCCCACTAATGCTAGGCATAATTTAAAATTCCCTTCCATGACAAGTTATGGCACTCCAAACAACCTGTGAGAAAAACAAAAAAAACTATGAGAAAGTTATTCTTTACAGCAGCAACCAGTCATCCCGTTGTCCGTTTTTATATGCGCTTTTATCCAAAGCGACTTCCAAGAGAGAGCTTTACAAAGTGCATAGGTCACTGATCATAACAACAAGATAGCCAAAAAACATCGCGAGTAGCCAAAACATGAAGCAAACATTGTGAACAACCAAAGTAAGTGCCAAAGGGAAGAACCATAAGAGCATGTAGTTAAACAAGTTACAATTAAACAACATGAACAGCTATAAGTGCAAGTGTACCTGTGGAAAAAAAGCAAGCAACAGTAATAAAACAATATATCACAGCGAGAACAAAAACTTAAATCAGTTACCACTAACCACAAGAGCAACAAGTCTCTAAGCAAGAGTCATTGTGATCCTTGAGGAAACTAACATTGGGTCAAGCGAACCGTTCCTAAGTACCGTTGTACTCCCGGAACAAGTGCGTCTTGAGCCTTTTCTTGAAGGTGGACAGACAGTCAGTGTCTCTGATGGAGGTGGGGAGTTGATTCCACCACTGGGGGGCCAGACAGGAGAAGAGCTTGTGTTGGGACCGGGCGGTCTTGAGCGGTGGGACCACCAGGCGGTTGTCTGAAGAAGACCGTAGGTGACGGTTGGGGGTGTAAGGCTGCAGGAGAGACTTGATGTAGACGGGTGCAGTCCCGTTCACTGCTCGGAAGGTCAATACCAGTGTCTTGAATCTGATACGGGCCATGATAGGTAGCCAGTGGAGAGAGATGAGGAGCGGGGTAACATGGGAGCGTCTGGGTAGATTGTGGACCAGGCGCGGCGCCGCGTTCTGAATCCTCTGAAGAGGGCGGGTTGCACATGCTGGGAGACCAGCGAGCAGCGAGTTGCAATAGTCCAACTTGGAGAGGACGAGTGCTTGGACTAGCAGCTGGGTGGAGTGCTCAGACAGGTATCTCCTGATCTTCCGGATGTTGTAGAGGGTGAATCTACACGACCGGGAGACCGCAGCAATGTGGGCCGTGAGGGAGAGCTCGTCGTCCATGGTAACCCCAAGGTTCCTGGCAGAGGATGAAGGGGTCACCGTCGCAGATCCCAGGGTGATTGAGAGATCGTGGGAGATGGAGGGTTTAGCCGGGATGATGAGAAGTTCTGTTTTGGCGAGGTTCAGCTGGAGGTGGTGCTCGGTCATCCAGGCGGAGATGTCTGTGAGGCAGGCCTCAATCCTAGCTGAGATCCCCGGATCGGTCGGGGGGAACGACAGGTACAGCTGCGTGTCGTCAGCGTAGCAGTGGTAGGAGAAGCCATGGGAGGTGATGATTGGTCCAATTGAGGTGGTGTACAGAGAGAAGAGGAGGGGTCCAAGGACAGAGCCCTGTGGGACACCAGTGGAGAGCTGGCGAGGGCCTGACAGTTTGCCTCCCCAGGAAACCTGGTAGGATCTTCCCGACAGGTAGGATGAGATCCACTGGAGTGCAGTGCCAGTGATGCCCATCTCAGAAAGTCTGGCGAGCAGGATCTGGTGGTTAACCGTATCAAACGCTGCAGAAAGGTCCAGCAGAATGATAACGGATGACCTGGAAGCCGCTCTGGCAGACTGGAGGGCAGTGGTGACTGAAAGGAGGGCAGTCTCTGTGGAGTGGCCAGTCTTGAAGCCCGATTGGTTGGGGTCAAGCAGGTTGTTCTGAGAGAGAAAGTTAGACAGTTGGGTAGATACAGCACGTTCAATTGTTTTTGAAAGGAAGGGTAACAGTGATACCGGTCTGTAGTTCTGGAGAACGGCAGGGTTACGGGAGGGTTTTTTGAGTAGAGGGGTAACTCTAGCCTGTTTGAAGGCAGAGGGGAAGATGCCAGAGGTGAGAGAGGAGTTTAGGACATGGAGAAGAAAAGTTATGATGGAGAGGGAGATGGTTTGAAAGAGAGGGGAGGGTATAGGATCAAGGGGACAGGAGGTGGGGCGATGAGAGAGAATGAGGTCAGAGATCTCTGCCTCAGACAGGGGAGAAAAAGAGTTTAGACATTTAGTTGGGTCAGTCATGGAGGGTGAGAGGGTAGGAAAGGTGGGTTTAGGGAACCGACTGCTAATGTCGGCGACTTTTTTCTCAAAGAAGGAGGAGAAGTCGTCTGCTGTCAGGGTGGAGGGAGGGGGTGGGGGAGGTGGGTTAAGAAGGGTGGAGAAGGTAGAGAAAAGTTTGTGGGGGTTTGAAGCAGAGTTAATTTTGTTCAGAAAGTAGAGGGTCTTAGCACCAGTTATGTGAGAAGAGAAGGATTTGAGGAGGGAGTGATACTTATCAAGGTCCAGACCGCCTTTGGACTTGCGCCATCTCCTCTCAGCTGCCCGAAGGGTGGACCGTTCTTCACGAATAACATCCGTAAGCCACGGGCAGGAGGGAGAAGATCGTGCAGGCCTGGTTGACAGGGGACAGAGAGAGTCAAGTGATGCAGTTAAAGTGGTTAACAAGGTGTCGGTGGCAGTGTTAGTGGGGTGGGACGAGAACTTGTCAATGGGGGGGAGGGAGGATGTTACAATAGAGGAGAAATGGGAGGGGGATAGGGAGCGGAGGTTGCGCCGGAAAGTTACAAGGGGAGGGGAGGTAGAAGGAGTTGGAGGGAGAGAGATAGAGAATTGGATAAAGTAGTGATCAGAAATATGCAGTGGGGTTACAGAGGTTAAGTCAGTGATACAGTTACGTGTCAGGATGAGGTCTAGCTGTTTGCCTGCCTTGTGGGTCACCGGTGTGCTCAGCAGCGTCAGGTCGAAGGAGGTCAGGAGAGACAAGAAGTCAACGGCCTGAGTTCCTTGGAGGTGGATGTTGAAGTCCCCAAGGACTATCAGGGGGGTTCCATCATCCGGGAGGACGCTGAGGAGCATGTCCAGCTCCTCCACAAAGTCGGCTAGCGGGCCTGGTGGGCGATAAAGAACAATTAAGCATGCTTTGATAGGATCAGTTAGCATCGCATAATGGTGTTCAAATGATTTGGCAGTAACAGGGAGTGGTGTGGATGTGTATTTAATATGTGGGGAAAGAAGCAACCCTGTCCCACCACCCCGCCCGGTTGAGCGGGGTGAGTGAGTGAAGGAGTGGTTGACGGAGAGAGCAGCTGGAGTTGCAGTGTTCTCAGGGCGGATCCATGTCTCTGTCAGCACAAGGGCATGAAGAGAAGCATGAGATGCAAACGCTGGGATGAAGTCTGCCTTGTTCACAGCAGACTGGCAGTTCCAGAGCCCTATAGAAAGAGAGAGGGCAGGTGGAGAAGATCTGGATAGTTAGTGAAGGTTAGAAGTTGACCGTATACACTTTGTGATATATCTACGTCTACGAGTAGTGTAATGAACGGGAATGCTGAAGAAACACATGCTATCTATGAATATGTTCTAGGTGGATTAGAATACAAATAGGGTGATGCTTATCAGAAGAGGTGATCCACCACGTCGGCCATCGGCGGTGGACTCCCGCAGGTAGACTCCCTGTCTTTGTTCGACCGAGTCTTCGTGCACCGAGGCTGCCAGACGAGGCTGCCTCTGCAGTGCTACTCGCCTAAATATGCTAAAGGCGCAGCTGACAATGGCCCTAATTATGTAAACAAAGCCAGGGTCTCACTCGGCGGCAAGTACCCTGAAACTCGATCTCTAGCTAGCTACCTATTGACCAATTTAGCTGCTATACCCTTACCCTCTGTCAAAGAGGCAAATATTTAGCAAAACACAAATGAATGAAACAAACTCTGATTACTTACAGTCAGATGGCAGTCACGAAGTACACTCAGTAAGACACTATTAGCTCTGCTAGTTAAACAGGATGACATCATTCTGAAATACCATGCACAATTTCATGCAATTTCACCTTGAAATGTCAACCATTTCTTAACCTTTGTCCCAAAGCTGACCAAAGCTAATACTCTGCCCTTTCTATTCATACAATCTCAACAGTTGGTGTGTAGCAGAGAGGATAGAGGGACTGACTTTTGTAACCTTAAGCTCATGAGTTCAAATCCCCATTCAGCCTGTTGTTGGCCAAACATCAAGTAGTTTTGCTCCCTTGTTGTCCAACTCTCGATCTTCTACAGTGTACATGTTTATAATATTTTGCCATTTTGCGGAGGAACCCGCATCGCTGCTTGCAGCTATATTTATTATTATTTTTCGTCTTCTCCGCTAAATGGCCCAATAGCTCAAAAAGTCCATGACCCGATTTTTTCAAATTTGGCCCAATGATACACCAGGTCACTCACTACTCCCAGACCGCTAATGGCCCATGTACGCCCATAGGTGGCGCAATAAGCCACGCCCAAAGTCTACGTGATTTCCCCAGCGCCCCATTATTCCAAAATGCCTGAAAATTGGTATACATGCCTTATTTCTCATGGGGAACAAAAAAGCCGCAAGAACCCATAAGGTCCGCCATGATAGATTTTGCTGTACTGTCCAAATTTGATACAACCTTCAAAACCCTTCTCCTCATGAACCATAGATCCAATCGACTTGAAAATTGTTAAAGATTTGTAGAACACATGTCTTTCTATAGGGTGAAATTGAATAAGGAATGCAAATGCAGTCAAAATGGCTGAAAGAAGTGTATTTATGTAAATGTCCACATTGCCACAATATCTTTGTGTTAATAAATCAAATATAATTTTGACTGATGGTTTTTCAAACCTTTGTGCCTTCAAGATGACATCATTCTGAAGTACCATACGCAATTTCACCTTGATATGTCAATATATGATTGAATTCAATTGAATTGCTCCACAGCGCGTGCTCCAAATTCTCAGACTCATCCTGCCCCTTGACACTAGGGTGACCACCTGTCGCGCTTTGCGTTGTGTCGCACAGCATTTTCACCCCTTGTCCCGCACGTCCCATATTGAAAATGCTGTGCGATACAGCGGGACAGGTGGTCACCCTACTTGACACAAGCGCGAGCTTGGCGAGACGCACACACATCCTTTCTGGAAATTGTGTGCTGACCAAGCCCCCACCCTCTGCTTTTAGCTCCTGTTTCATTTCGGCAGCCATGTTTTGGTCGCGTTATGTTCATAAGTTCACCATTTTACAGTTAGGTCTACACGAAAAAGGTCGAGGAGGGCAGCCTTTAGGAGATGTGGGAATTGTGCTTTTAGCCAGATGCTCCGATTATTTTTGTGATTTGTGGACTTGCAATTGGAGTGATACTGCGTCCCGGGGGTACATTGTTTTGACGTTAGCCTCAGAGTCAGACTCTGCTCGCCCACTGGCAGCAGGGCTCGACAATAACGATGGCCCGATGGCCCGGGGCCAGTAAAAAGTTATGTCGGGACAG
The DNA here is from genome assembly GCF_038355195.1 of Osmerus mordax. NCBI lineage: Eukaryota > Metazoa > Chordata > Actinopteri > Osmeriformes > Osmeridae > Osmerus > Osmerus mordax. The sequence goes on along the minus strand of NC_090051.1, from coordinate 11,065,823 downwards.
TTAAACTAGCAACTCACTGGCCCGATCGGGCCACTGCAAATTATTGATTGAAAACAAAATTCGCATTGTAAAAGTTAACATCCTTCATATGTTTTCCTAAATGCATAAATAACTTCAGCTTGTGGGGCGCACAATTGGCAAATCAAGAGTTGAGTAGTGAGTGACGAGTGGTTGTCAAATTGTAATTCTCTAATCTCGATACATTTTTTTAACAACTGGCGCCAGACAATAAAGTGAAGATGGCAGCAAAGTAGAGCTACGAGCTCAAACAGAAGCAATTTTTTTTATGGAACGAAGATGCACTGTGTCGTCTGTCGTATGTTCCCGTCTAAAGCAGACAAAAGTGGATCTTTTTACACAGGCACCGACAATTTTCGAAAACAATCCCTGACCAGCCATGCTAGCAGACAGCACCTGGTTTGCGTGACGGCTAAGCGGATGGTTGACAATCCATCTTCCAGGCCGTTGACCATGCTGGTCAGGAATTTAAATGTAGATGCCCATCGTGTTATTGCACGACTTATAACAACGGCATATCCCGTAATTAAGACGGGCCAGCCGTTCACCTCGTTCCCCCAGGCTATCGAACTGCAGCAGAAGAATGGTGTTGACTGTTGGGTACTTAGTATCATACTGATGAAATGCTATGGAAGCTTTTATTTATTAGCATTGAGGGACCAGAGGTTTCAGTTCCAGCCTGACAGAGCAGAGATGGCTGTCAGCAGGGAAGAGAGCACGTCATGTTTGAGGTTAAAAGTCAATTGTTTGGCTGACTTTTACCTTTTTATTTTTTATCACTAGAAATGTGATTTCATTTTTGTTCTTTTTATATCCAGGATGTGTTTAATAAATGGTTAAACATGTTAACAGAATAACACAACTTAGAAGTCTTTGGTTTTGTTGTAACAATGATAAATTACAACTTTTGGAGGGGGGGCCATTAAAAATTGTCTTGGGGCCAGTAAGTTTCAAACCCACTGGCCCGGTGGGGACAGTGCCAAAAAAAAGGAATGTTGACCCCTGGGCAGTGTGTAAACAATTTTGTATTTCACTCAATTCTACTCCAAAAACGTCAGGAGGACTGCTTTTTGTAGACAAGGGCCTGCTAAAGATAGCCAGTATATCTGATTTTTCAAGGCGAGCCTGTTTCATTCGTCATATGCCCTGAGAAAGCGACCTACGTTAGCCAGGCTAGTTTTGCCAATTTCAGTAAGTCAGGCTATTTAAAGGTCTCTGACAGTCAGAATCACTGTTTACAGGCAAAGGTCCAGCTGGTCTTTTGTCAGATGTGTATATATTGACCAGTTTAGAGCTAAATACTCTTGCCAGAGCCTGGAATCGAACCCGTGTTTTGAGTGACTTTGCATGGGTCTCCATTGGGTCAACACATTTGGATTCAAGTTCAAGTAATGCCACTGCATTTCACAGTCAAAACTATAGTTTGTGTCAAGTGTAGATGGAAAAAGCTTTGTTTTTCACAACTGAACTGACATGGATCCTTTCTTCACTTTGACAGGTCTGGAGGGTCATGCAGAGGCCTGCTCAACAGAGTTCAATAAAGGATGCTGAGATCAACACAGACCCCTTGCTGGACTACCCCTCTCTAGCTGGACAGTTTCTCTTCAGCCCTGACCCCAGGACAGGTTCATCCAGCTGGCCTGCCCTGCCTGCCTGCAGGCCCTGCTTGCCCCTGCCTGCCAGCCCTCCAGAGACAGTCACCCCACAGACACAGTAGCTCTGCAGCCTGCTTTTTTGAGGACATTGATGAAAAAGGACAAACCAGCATTTTTTTACTTTGATGAAAGTCTAAATGTTTAATCCTTTCCATGTCCCAGTATGCCAAGCTGCTGACTTTGAGTGTCTTAAGTGATGAAACCAGTTCAAGTGATATACTTTTGACCTGAATCCAATGATTATTCATCTGAATAAAAACCACTCAAGAGAAGTACTGCTTCTTGGATGATTTTTGCTCCACATCAGTACATCTCACACATTTGCCTTTGTTTCCATGGGATTCATGGAATTGCTAGTTTCTGCTCCACCATTTCCACCATAGTGTAATAATAAATATAATTTAGGACAGCAATTACATTTTTGCGTTATCCTTTCGCATTACACACATTTAGTCAATGTTCTTAAACTCAACTGATTATTGTCATTTTACCATACTGTTCATATTGAACAGACATCAGTGTTTACTTGGAAAGATTTCTGTATATTTTCACTTTTGATTTGTATTTCCATCGTAGGTTTGGTCTTTAATTTCATTTGGAAGTGGTATTAAAAGGTCTTAAAAAGTCTTACATTTAACTTGTTTATACCTGTAGACACCCTGTGAAGCCCCCACCCCGCACTCCAGAGACAGTTGGTGACAGAGAGGTGCAGACATTAAGTTAAACATGCCTTAAGAGTAGAGTAACAAATAGAGACTAAATGTGTAAATGGATGTTGAAACTCAGTTCTCTGAGTGGGTGCATATCAGTTTAGGCAAAGGTAGCCTTTTAAACCTCTAGGTTTAAAACAAATTCAGATTTGATTGGAACTCTCTTTTATACATTTATAGTTGGATTTGACATTTAACAGACATTTAATTGATTTAGCAAGTTGTTTAACTCAAACAACCATAACACAGTACATATGGTATACAAAGCTGCAGTCAGATTTGGCGAAATTGTTAGCTTGGATGTTATCTTTACATATAGATGGGGTCTTGATGATGATGCGCACGCAGCTTCAAGGCAGAAAGACGTGTTCCATTTCACTTTTACTGTACCTACACCTTTAATGTTCCCGCCATCCCCCCCTTTCTGAATGAAGTTCGACTGATCTGATTTGTTGATTTCTGTTTCTATGAAAACCAGTTTAGCCAAGCTAACTAACATTGTTTTAGCTAGCTTGCATTATCAATAGCTAACAAAACTTTAGTAAAAATAGCTTGCTAATCGAGCAGAATTTGTTAATGCAGGAGACTCAAAGACCTTAGCACGTCACTGGCATCTTGTCATATCACGCAGTCGGCGCACAGCTAGATAATCAGCTGTCAGCGCTCTTGAGTACCCAGCATGCAGTGCGGCATGTCAAAAAACGCAAAGACTTGTGGAAAATAGTTCGGTTACAACGGCAATGCGAGGGATTTCAGTTGTTGTCTTCGTTCAGTTAGATGTTTGTAATGTTATTGTTTGTTAGTTAATATAATCTCGTTGGTCACCCTGAGTGTGCATGTCGTGTAGTTTAACTGGAACAAAGAGTCGGCCATTTCACTGTCAGAGGGTTCACTCACGAGGAGCTGGACATGGGCTTCACCCTAGCTAGTTGCCTATGAGTTTGCTTACGGTTATCAAACCTTATTCACTTCAAGGTGATATCATTCTGATGTAGCATGTGCAATTTTACCTTGAAATGTCAACAGTTACTTAGCTATGTCCCAAAGCTGACCAAAGCTCATACTCTGCCCTTTCTACTCATGCAATCTCAATAGTGGGTGTGTAGCAGAGGATAGAGAGACTGACTTGTGACCTTATGCTCATGAGTTCAAATCCCCAATCAGCCTATTGTTGTTGGCCAAAAAGGAAGTAGTTTTGCTATCTTGTTGTCCAACTCTCCATCTTCAACAGTGTATATGTTTATAATATTTTGCCATTTTGCGGAGGAACCCACATCGCTGCTTGCAGCTATATTTATATTATAGTTTTATATTAGTATAGTATAGTTATTATAGAGTTTACAAGTATTTATGCTTTTTCTTTTTAATGTTGGTATATAAGCATCTCAGATGAAAAAAAAAATCCCTCAGGAGGAAGAGTTTCTCAATGTCTCTGCCAAGACATGCAGTGAGATCGACACCTTTTTGGGTAGTCCCCATGTAACAACTTATCTGAAGACAAATTGGTTTACTTATGCAGAGCTGTGGGTCAACTTTGGAAGAATGTTCTATCACTGTAGCAGTGAGACCAACAACAAGGCTGAAAGGTATTTTACTTACATTTGCCAATAATATTTCTAATCGTTTTGCTTACAGCCTAACCATCATGTTCCTCAAATTATGCATGCAAATACAGTGCCAGTCTGGCTGTTCTCAAAATGGCATGGGCCTACTAAATACTACATACTCAACACTGACTTACTATATACTGAACGTTACGTCTTACCACAAGGTCGGCCCACCTCGTGGCCTGACTATTGGGAGGCAAAGTTTACTGCCGAGCTGAAAAGCCCATACTCCCAAATCATCAATTAATGCAGCTCTTTAGGTTGAATGAGCGAGGTTTCACTAAAGTCAGACAAAAAGTAGGAATCAGTGTTTTACACTGATAGTTTATTTTGTATTGCTATTCAATTAATTTCTCCAATTTAATAGGAAGCGGATGGTATGAAGGAGATGGTATGGTGGGTGTCAGACTTGTAATTATCAAGCTTTTCACGTTTTTCATGCCTTTCTGTCTTAAAGATTCTTCCTTACGTTGAAATACCAGTTTCTACGAGGCCAGGCAAACAAAAAAGTTAGCCGGACGTTGTCATAGTCATAATTCTAGTCAGAATATGAGTCTGATACAGCTCCGTTGGGCTGTGAGTATGGGGCGTGTTTCAACAGAACCCGGAAAAAAATGCCTCTTCGCTCAATTGGATAGACCTACAACCAATCAGAGCAACGTAGTATGTTGTCTGTTGAAAACAAATTCAACCCAAGCGCTCTTTGGTGATGTGGTTGATTACGTTACTGTTGATCATCTGTCCATCATTGTATGAAGCCCGCCCTGACAATTTGATTGGTCCGAACAGCTCTTGTTCGGACATAGTTTTTCCACAACCGAGCGACCGCCCTGACAATTTGATTGGTCCGAACAGCTCTTGTTCGGACATAGTTTTTCCACAACCGAGCGACCCCAGACCCAACTTCCCGACCAAATTTTTTTGTGGTCGGGCTAAGTTCAGCTGGCACCCAGGCTATAGAAAAGTATTACAGGTTAGTAATCTCTAACAGGGAATGCAGATGGTGCCAAATGAGAATTTCAGCCTGTTATAGAATAAAATGATTTGAGACTGACACATAGCTACTTTTACGAAGCGTGCCACTCTCTCAGTCTTAACAGTTAATTGTATTTTTTATGGAGCTGTTGCATTAAAGGTCCCATGGCATGCTGTTTTTGGATGCTTTTATATAGGCGTTAGTGGTCCCCTAATACTGTATCTGAAGTAATTCGAAATTCAGCCTTGGTGCAGAATTACAGCCACTACGAGCGGTCCCACAATTAGCTTTCCTTAGGACGTGCCATTTCTGTGTTGGTAGCTTTAAATGCTATGAGGAGGAGAGGGGCTAACTGCCATGCTTCAGTCGTTTACAAGTCATGTCTCGAGGAAAAAACAATATCGCGTAGCTCATTTTATCATTGGCAGGCCAAATTCTCTGGGCGGGCAAAGCAGAGAAAGGGGAGGTGACCTTTCCCCTTATCCCCTGACAGGGTCAGATGGCTGAGCGGTTAGGGAGTCAGGCTATTAATCAGAAGGTTGTTGGTTCGAATCCTGGCTGTGAAAAATTACGTTGTGTCCTTGGGTAAGGCACTTCACCCTACTTGCCTCGGGGAGAATGTCCCTGTACTTAGTGTAAGTCGCTCTGGATAAGAGCGTCTGCTAAATGACTAAATGTAAATGTATTAGGGGAAAGGTTCCAGATCGGGCTGTTTGAAGTTTCATTTTCTCAAAGGCGGAGAAGAATACCCAGGGCTTGGTTTATACTTATCAAAATGTCTAGCCACTGGGGGACCAAAGGCAGGCTAGGGGAACTCATATTAATGTTAAATAACCTCAAAGTGAAATGTTCATGCCATGGGACCTTTAAAAAACAATCACCATGGCAATGACTACACAAAGGAACTTGCATTTAGCTTAGCTAAGTTCTAACAATAAGGGCCAATATATGGTTATGCGTTTATGGTGTTGCATGACAAGTTATTGGCTATCCAATCAGAAAATGCAAAATGTGTGTCATTAAACAGTTTGTGATGGTGCCCTTACCTGTGTTGCAGCTGGCTAGGGCACACTCTCTCATACTTGTGTCCTGTCCTATCTGAGGCAAAGGCTACTATTTGACTGTAGTTCCAAATTTGTGTCCTGTTTTTCATTACTGCAGCTACATGGATGACCTCAGCGAAGCAGGACGACTGACATTATCCACCTCTGCTGCTCACCAGGCTGCTGCGCTGCTATTTGAAAATGGCGTGGGCACAGATTTGGACATAGAAAATGGGCAGTGCTCTGTGCCGTCACAGTCAACCAACACAGCGTACAAAGTAAACTTGTTAAACTTCACGTGTGAATGCACCAATTTTCGGATGGGAAACATATGCAAACATCTTATCTTGGTAAAAATGGAGGTAGGCAGGAGAGGTATTGACATTGAAAAAATGCGGAATAACAAAGCACTAGAAATGATCAGCCTCCATCTCTATCAGCAAACTGAAGTTGAAATAACCATCTTTAATAGTGATGGGACTATGAGTATTGTGAATAGGAAAACTCAGACTTTGTGCACATGCATTGCTAATAGTTTTGGAGAAAGATGTATCGGCATACATGTCGCACATGTCCTCGAGCCTCAAAACATTCTCACAGACCCCAAATAAAATGCACAAGTGTCTGAAGCCTCCAATGGGAATCCTCCCCTACAGTCCATGTTATCAGACCTACTAGAGTGGAGCAAGTCCGAAGCGTTTGAACATACCCCCGAACTGTACAATACCATCCAAAAAGCACACAAGCTGGCTTTTTGAAAATTCACGGCTGTGTCCAGAAAAAGGAAAATTACCCCTTTGCATGGTTACCGTAAAAAAAATTAAAAAGCTAGACTGCAGAAAGCAGTAGTTGAGAACTTTAACAAAAGAAGCAAAAGAAGAGCAAGAAGAACTTATTTCTGACTGTCATTCTGGAGGTGTCATTGTTTGCATGTGAAAGCGCCTGTCTTGATTGGTTGATGAATTTGCTTGGTAGTTGATAAGGTAAATGAAATATGAAAAAATGTGTATGTACTCAAAATTACAAATAAAGAAAATTCCTTTGTAATAACTTTGATGCTTTGATACACTCGCAGTCCAAAACCAAGCCTTTCCATACATTCTTTTCAAGGTTTAACTTATCAAAATCTATTTGGCAAATGAGGCTGTTTTAAATCACATCTATATTGTGACAATTCCTTTGTCAAGGCTACCCATAAATGCTGATACCACTCTAAAATCCTGTGAAAAACACAATGCATCAGAGGTGACTTCAGGTTTATTTACATGCCAGACACTTTTACACCTGAAGGGAGTGAAGCTTCTCTGCCTCAGTCAGCACGCATGAATGATGGCAAAAGCACCCTTCAACATTTCTGTCCCAAGGCCATCATGCGTAGCAATATTATAATCTGACCAGTTGGCCTCCATCGCCATCTTGATTTTGATTAGTGTCTGCCTGCAAATGTTTTGAAAACAGATGCTATTGACATATAGAAGGTATAGGGGTATTGTAATACAGTACTGCATATGTAGATCTAAGCCATCTTGCATACTGGCATTGGTAACAACAGATCAATGAACCTGCAGTGTTGGCCCTTGACGATGGCCTCAACGTGTGGGTCCTCCTCCATGCAAGCCTGGCCAATTGCTTTCACTGGTAGGTATTTAAAACCCATGTAGTTTACATCTTCCGCAAGGGCCAGACATTCTTCGATAAATACACAGTGCAAAAGCATACACATTTTTTTATTTTTGTCAAATTAAGAATGCAGTATGGACTGTTATGGACAGAAGCGAGATTCAGTCATTCGAAAAAAGTTCTGATTTGCATATGAAAGTGCCTTGATGATGCCATTTTATGAGTCTGCCTAGTTGAAAATCAAAATGTCTGCCTAGCCAAACTATTTACAAAAGGTTCTTTTATCAGCTGTGTGAAGTGATGGGTGGTTCACTGCCCATTCAACTCTCGCACATCATGTTCTTGACCTCTAAACCTCACAGTTAACTTCACACAACTTGCTGACACTTGTTGACAGCCTGATTCGTGGTCCTGGCTTCACCTGTGAGTCATGCAACTTGGCCATGAGCACCTCTTTTTGGCTCTTGCCTGTCCTTAAGTAGGCCACCAGAGCATTGGCCCACACCTTCTAACCAGTTCCTCCCTAGTCACTTTATATCTCCAATATCAGTGTAGATTTTAAGCAGGCATATAGAGTTAAAACAATCTTCTACCTTGTAGAAATGTTGGTAGGTAACACCTCTCATAAAAAATACAAATGGTACAAGATTGTATTGTGCAGTGCAAAAAGCAGTGTGTTTTAAGGGCATTGAGTCATGAAGTCAGCGTGAACCCATGGCCTTGTTGAAGAGGCCAACAGCGGAAGGGAAGAAACTGTTCTTGTGGCGTGTGGTATTGGTCCTGATGGACCGCAGCCTTCTGCCGGAGGGGAGTGACTGAAACAGGGAGTGACCAGGGTGGGAGGAGTCGGCCACAATCTTCCTCGCTCGCCTCAGGGTCCTCGAGGTGTGCAGGTCCTTGAGGGCAGGCAGATTGCAGCCAATCACCTTCTCAGCAGTGCGGATGATACGCTGCAGCCTGCTCTTGTCCTTGGCAGTGGCAGCAGCGTACCAGATGGTGATGGAGGAGGTGAGGATGGACCCAATGATGGCAGTGTAGATGTGCACCATCATTGTCTTTGGCAGGTTTAATTTCTTCAGCTGCTGTAGGAAGTACATCCTCTGTTGTGCTTTCTTAGTGAGGGAGCTGATGTTCAGTTCCCACTTGAGGTCCTGGGAGAGGATAGTGCCCAGGAAGCGGAAGGACTCCACAGTGTTGACTGGGGAGTCACACAGGGTGATGGGGGTGAGTGGGGCTGTATTCTTCCTGAAGTCCACAACCATCTCCACTGTCTTAAGAGCATTGAGCTCTAGGTTGTTCTGGCTGCACCAGGTCACCAGGTTGGCCGCTTCCCACCTATAATCAGACTCGTCTCCACCAGAGATGAGCCCAATGAGGGTGGTGTCGTCCGCAAACTTCAGGAGTTTGACGGACGGATGACTAGAGGTGCAGCTGTTGGTGTACAGGGAGAAGAGCAGAGGAGAAAAGACGCAGCCCTGGGGTGAACCAGTGCTGATGGACCGGGAGTCAGAGACTTGTGTTCCCGGCTTAACGCACTGCTTCCTGTCAGACAGGAAGTCTGTGATCCACCTGCAGGTGGAATCAGGCACGTTCAGCTGGGAGAGCTTGTCCTGAAGCAGGGCGGGGATGATGGTATTGATGGCAGAGCTGAAGTCCAGGTGCTGTAGGGTGAAGTGGAGGGCCATGTTAACTGCATCGTCCACAGACCTGTTGGCTTTGTAGGCAAACTGCAGAGGGTCCAGTAGAGGGTCTGTGATGGATTTAAGGTGTGCCAGCACCAGGCGCTCAAAAGACTTCATTACCACAGAGGTCAGGGCGACGGGTCTGTAGTCATTATGTCCTGTTGGCCTTGGATTTTTGGGCACAGGGATGATGGTGGAGGACTTGAGACAGGCTGGCACATGGCATGTCTCAAGGGAGGTGTTAAAGATGTAGGTAAACACCGGAGACAGCTGGTCAGCGGAGTGCTAGAGGGTGGCTGGAGAGACAGAGTCCGACCCAGCTGCTTTGCGGGGATTCTGCCTCTTGAAAAGTCTGTTAACTTCACCCTCCTGAATAGAGAGAGTCGTCACTGTAGAGGGGGGGAGGTGGGAGGCCTCCTGGGTGGGAAGGGGTAGTTCAGGACTGTCCAATTGTCTTTCAAATCTGCAGTAGAACTCATTCAGGTCGTTGGCCAGACGGGAGTCGTTAGTGGAGTGGGGGGCTCTGGGCTTGAAGTTGGTAATCTGCCTGAGCCCTCTCCAGACAGAAGCAGTTGTTTGCAGAGAATTGGTGTTTTAGTCTCTCCGAGTACAGTCGTTTAGCCTCCATCACCGCCTTGCTAAACCTGTTCTTCGACTCCTTGAAACTGTCTCTGTCCCCACTCCTAAACGCCGCCTCTTTCGCTGACCTCAACCTTCTGAGTGTAGCTGTAAACCAGGGTTTGTCGTTGTTGTAGCTCACCCTGGTTCGTGTTGGTATACAGCAGTCCTCACAGTCCTCATCCAGACTATTGGTAGCATGAACATGTCCCAGTCAGTGCACGCCCGCAGATCCTCCATAGCTTCACTGGTCCACTGTTTCGATGTCCTCACAGCAGGCCTGCAGCGCTTTATCTTCTGCCTGTATGCAGGAATCAGGTGGACCATGGCGTGGTCGGAGTGACCCAGGAGACAAAAAAGAGCGCACCTAACGACCGAGGCAGCCTTCATCGGCACCATCTTGGATCAATTACCGATCAACCGAAGGCCGATCAAATGCCTCTGTACGTTACTGGACAAACGTATAGCCAATCAGATCAATGCTACCCGCATCCTGTTCTGTGATTGGACCTATCTGAGGCGAAGATTTGAACTTCCATTCGGGGGGGGGAATATTGATGGTAATGACATACAAAGTTACCTTTTGGCCTTGTTCCCATCAGGTATTCTGAGAACACTCTCCACTTCGAATAATACTGTAGAAGTGAAGAAATATTGTTTTTACTTTAATGTGACCTCATTTCATGCCCAAAACTATGCCGACCATAAATATAGTATCTTCCTACCTTGTTCACCCTCTGCGGACTCTCCAGATTCCTGTCCTGTCCCACTATCTACTGTGTTTAAGACCAATCAGAGATCAGCATTCAGGGAACAAACAGTTGCAAAAGAAAGATCTCTGTACCTTCCTAACAGCAAAGTGCTGTTGGTGGCAGAGGAAAGGTATGTGTGCATGTGTGTGCGCATGTGTTCACATGTGTTGCGTATGTGCGTGTGTGTGTTCTCTGTATATTTTTTACCTGCACGTGCGTGCGCTCCAACAGGTTGATCTGTCAAGACATATTGCTTACTGAAAAGATCCCTGTATGTGTTTTGTGAGTGACTCAAATTCTGACCATAAATACAGTATCTTCCTACCTCTGCGGACTCTCCAGATTCATGTCCTGTCCTAGCCTGGTCCTAACCAGACTCTCGTACATTTAATTTGTACAGAGAGTCTGGGCTCGCTCCATTGACAAGCGTTAACTTCCTTGAAGGCGGGTACTCTGTTGAAGTTTAAAACTATTGAGCCACTCTGGATCTGCCATAACCAATCGCTAGCGTTCACCTTAGCCAACTCCTTCACGACTAATGGAGCTAGCTGGAATATCAAACGAACCCCGTGGGGATCAAAGATTGTTCTTGCTCCGGCTTTAACTTCTGGATATTTGGCAGCGTTGCCACAACGGACCGAATGGCTTTGCTCGCATCTCTCTCTGCCGCCATTACGGAACGGAACAAAACTAGCGCACGACATCAACGTCATCGTTCTCAGCCACTCCCTCTGTTCGCTGATTGGACAGGTAGAAAATTAACCGGAGACATCTGACTTACGTACCTCAAGCCCAGACCTAGTACAGAAACAAATTTTGAGATTTGACAACAAACATTGGGAACAAAGAAAGATCTCTGTACCTTCCTAACAGCAAAGTGCTGTTGGTGGCAATTTACTTCCATTCCTCCCTCTGTATGTATGTAAACAAAAACAATTATACTAGGTTTGGTTGTAGCTTGTCTACATACATCAGCCCTACTAACCAAACAGACTTGCCTAGAATCTCAAGACACCTAAAATTAGTCCCAGTCTGTGGATGTTCTTACCTGTATTTTTAGATTTTGCCCTAGAAAAGAGAAACAGCTGTTGAGTTAAGTATACAGTGTGTTGAGAAACAGTAAGTATATTTAGATCCTTAACCCTTGCCTTTTTCCCCCCTAGAGTCTTCGTATCTAAAAGAAATGAACATAATGTTAATGTCATTTTAATGTTATTATAATGTTGCAAAAAACTAATAATAATCATGAAAATAATGATATTCATTCTGCATGCTTATTTCAATGTGCGTAGAACCAAGACAGTGTATTCACCTCATCCTTCTAAGAAAGATCATAAATAAATAGCATGTGATTTGGAACATAAACTTAATGTCGTATTTTATGCTTGAAATTATGTAGTAACAATGTTGTCCAAAGTATGACATCCTTCAAATTTACAAGTTAAAGCTACCACTCCAAATAATCAGTGACTTGAGCTTAATGCAGGCAGCTACAGGCAGTCAGCAGAGCTCAATAAGGAGCACCTATTCCGTACAAATGTCTACTACTTACCAAGGGACTTAAACAACAAAGTCCCAAGTCTCTCCCGCTCTTGAGAGATGGGGAGGCATTGGAGGTACCGTTGTTGTCCCTGGAGGATCATTTCTGCAAACTAAAAGAGCAACAGAAAGTCTATTGTAATATGTAACATCACTTATAATAACTGTGAACCTTATACAACAGGGCAACAAATTGTGGTAAAAAAATGTCAATTTGGGAAAGGGACTATATTACAAGAGAAGATTATGGTGCTAATTTAATAATTATATGATCATGACTCCTGTATCATGTGCTGAAGGTAGCACTGTGTCCAAGATCCATTAATATTTGATCTGCAACTTTGATTCAAAATAGCTCTAGTTAAAGTGAAAATGAAAAATATCAATATTTGCAAGAGAACAGAAACATGACAGAAAATGACCAAAATGTACCATTACTGAGAACACTCCACATGACACTGAGTCGTTTTGAAAGTCATGGTCCCTGATCATTAACTTCCAGGGCCCTTGGCAGCCTCTGCTAGCAGCAAATAAGATGAAAGATTAGAGAAAATAATTGTGAAGGAAATCTCTGCTGAATTTTCATAATCTCATTTTATAGAGCAATACAAAAACCTTGTACCTCCAATTTTCTATGATTTGGGAGCAACACTGTGGTTGCTCCCCCAAGGAGTCCATATACATAATAGTACCCTCTTTCAAGTTACAATGCTGTACAATAAATCACAGAGTTCTACTGCAGATTTGAAAGAAAACGTATGAGAAAGGGTTGAAGGAGAATTTCAACCAATCTTGAAATGACTGTGTTGAAAATGACTGAAATTCTTTTAAAATGTGAAGCACTAACAGCTCAAACAACACAAATATAAAATATCTATAAACTGCAATGAATCACAATAGAAGAGGATAATTTTTTTAAATAAATAGAAAATTACCTCATCTGTAAGTCCAAATGGGCCTAAAAGGGCCTCCAAATTGCAAAGAAAGATTTGGAAGGGCCCAATTGTCCCAATGACATCTTCACTTCAGTGTTTCTAAGTCTGCATGGGTGAAGAAATTCAAAGTCCCAAAATACACATCACTGATTCTTGAAATAAGGGACAAAACATGTCCACCATCAAAATGTTGCAATTTGCCTTAAAAAACAATACATCATTTCATTTAAAAAGGCTTTATAAGTTGGATATGAAAGACTTGTGTATGTTTAGACCCTTTGTTTTGTATTTATTTATATTATTTCATAGTCATTTTATAAAATACCGGCACTGTACTATGAAAGCCCATGCAAATGAACTCGTCCTCCAAAGAGGTCACAGTATTAAACTGCAAAGAAAAAAGTGTTTTAAAATGCCCAAAAATGAATATTAGGTTAATGGATGGCTTAATAAAATATCACAAAATACTTAAAGTGAACATTGCATTATTTTATACATTAACAAAAGCCTTTCAAAATCTGTCATCAATTCATGTCAACTCCGTCAGATATTTTTCAAATTCTAAATAAATCAGGCATATTTTGGTAAGCTTTAACCCTGAGGACCCCCTTTGACTTCTTTCTGTTGATGGATGCAGCAGCTTAACACGTGGTCTCGTAAGTAAAAAAAAAAATATATATTCAGCAAACAAGTTGAAATCCCTGTGGTCACAGCTTTTATGTGTCAACTCTGTCTTCAAAGTAGGTATGATTTCAATCAAGAATTTTGAAATAAAAGTTGGTATTCTGGTTTAGTTTAGTGGCTGCTAGCAACTGAGGAAAATCAAAATGGCTACCATTTACTAGACATGATTAAGTTGATTTTTTTTTTTGTTTTGTCAACTCCGTCAGACGTCAACTCTGTCAGATATTTTGTCTGACGGTGTTGACATGTAAGCTGACGGTGTTGACATGTAAGCTGACGGAGTGGAAAAGTGCTCCGAAATACTTATTAAGTAATGTATAACAACTACATAACATGATAATGTGATATAAGTATACATGTTGATTGACTTAAAATATCTTAATATACCCAAATGCCAAGTAATAACTTTAATAAAAAGTATTGTTTTTATCTGTAGTGTAACAAGATAGCCACAAAACATTGCGCGTAGCCAAAACATGAAGCACACATTGTGAACAACCAAAGTAAGTGCCAAAGGGAAGAACCATAAGAGCATGTAGTTAAACAAGTTACAATTAAACAACATGAACCGCTATACGTGCAAGTGTACCTGTGGAAAAAACAAGCATCAATAATAAAAACAATATATCACAGCGAGTACAAATTTTTTTAATCAGTTACCACTAACCACAAGAGCAACAAGTCTCTGAGCAAGAGTCATTGTGATCCTTGAGGAAACTAACATCGGGTCAAGCGAACCATTCCTAAGTACCGTTGTACTCCCGGAACAAGTGCGTCTTGAGACTTTTCTTGAAGGTGGAGAGACAGTCAGTGTCTCTGATGGAGGTGGGGAGTTGATTCCACCACTGGGGGGCCAGACAGGAGAAGAGCTTGTGTTGGGACCGGGCGGTCCCAACACAAGCAGAAGAGACCAGTTAGAAAACGAGAGACAGAGATGGAAGGACAGGGTCCAAAACAACAAAGTTAAACAAGTAGGAGATTTAGGACAAAGAGCAAAGAGGCACCACAGAAAGTATTGGAGGAAAGCAAAGAAAAGGTCCAGAGCTATACAGAATAGACAGCTAAATGAAATAGACACCCCACCAGAAAGTCCTCTGGACCAGACTGTTGAGGAGCCTACTTCAAGCAGGCGTGCCCTTGCAGCTGAGAGGGAGAGGAGACAAACCAGGAAAAGACACGCAAGGGAGATAAAAGTATTGAAAGAAAAGGTTAAGAAATTTACAAAAGAGCAACACAAACTAAGAAAGCAGGAATGGCGGAAAAAGAAGGCTCAAATAGAAAAGTCTAATGTAAAAAAAAAAGATACAACTATTGTAGATTCTCCACGAACAGAAACAGAGAGGATGCTAACGGGAAGCCAACTTCGGAACCCCAACATTAAGAGATCTCTTATTTTCCACAATGTTCTCTGCCAAGAGCTAAGAAGGAATAATACAACACCTGTGGCACAGAGACGAGCCGTTGAAAAATCAGGTCACAGACAACTGGCATTATCAGGCAAGGTTTTAAAGAAGTATCGGCTTCTTCATAGGCTTCGCCAGTTTGGTGTTAGCTACAAGTTAATGAGTGACAAAAAACAGACGACACATAAGAAGGCAACATATCTCCAACGTATAAGCCAGACTGTTAAGGAGTTCATTGTAAACTCATCTCGCATGACAACTGATAAAACAGACACCATCACCAGGAACAAGATAAAACATCAAAGGATGATTTTAACAGACTCAATGCTGAACCTCCATAGTGACTTTCTCAAGAAGAACCCGAGTATGAAGCTGAGTTACTCATCCTTCTGTACTCTCAGGCCCTTCTATGTAACACCACCTAAGGCATCCGACAAAAGTACATGTCGTCGTGTGTCGTCATCATGAGAATGTAGACTTGATGCTTCAGGTTCTGAGGTCATCGGGTGCTTTAAAGTCAACCAAACTGGAGGATAGTTTTCAATTAGTTTGTTGCACTCCAGCAACTGAGGCCTGCCTTCTTCGCACCTGTTTACGGTGCAAAACCAAGCATACAGTTCTGGCTCCAGAGATAAGTGGAATCAGTGTTCAATGGAGGCAGTGGGAGCGAGTTAAAGACCAAACAGCCAGTGGGATCCACTTCAACATGAAACTCAACTTGCATAGTGGGAGTCTTTCAGAGTTGCTTCATCTGTATGAGGAGAAACTTAGAAGTGAGACAACAACACGTGTGCCTTGTTCACAATCAGGCAAAAGCACACAGAGAATTGATTAAAACATGCAGTGAGAACACAGTAATTGTTCATGTTGATTTTTCAGAATCCTGGAAGTGTAAATATGCTTCTGACGCTGTACGCTGCTGCCACTGCCAAGGACAAGAGCAGACTGCAGCGTATCATCCGTACTGCTGAGAAGGTGATTGGCTGCAATCTGCCTACCCTCGAGGACCTGCACACCTCGAGGACCCTGAGGCGAGCGAGGAAGATTGTGGCCGACTCCTCCCACCCTGGACACTCCCGGTTTCAGTCACTCCCCTCCGGCAGAAGGCTGCGGTCTATCAGGACCAATACCTCACGCCACAAAAACAGTTTCTTCCCTTCCGCTGTTGGCCTCTTCAACAAGGCCAAGGGACCACACTGACTCAAATGACTTATTGCTTAAAACACTCTGCTTTTGCACTGCACCACAACATGGTATCTTGTACATTTGTATTTTTGTAATATTTGTATTTTTGTATTTTTATATTGTAATTTACGGCAACTTATATTTATCCCACTTAGTACTGCTAGTTTATGTACCCTTAGTATAGTTAGTCCACATATTTAAATTTTAGGTATATGTTTATTGTATGCACCTTCCTGCCAAAGCAAATTCCTTGTCTGTGCAAACTTTCATGGCGAATAAATCCCTTTCTGATTCTGATTTCTGATTCTGATTCTGATCAGTGGATAAGTTGCTACTTTGTTGCATTTTTCATTAGGTCCGGTTAGTGTTCACACCGTCCTGTTTTAAGCGAACCAACGTGTGTAAAAAAAACAATGACGTTTGTAAAAAAAAACAGGTTGTTAATATATTGGACAGAAAATGTGTGAGGGAAAATCACTTTATCGTCACGAACAACAATGGAGCAACAGTAGTGTATTGCGATTGCAATACTATAACTAATTGTTATGATTTGGTGTTGCACTACCAAGTTTTTTGGGTTGCTCGTTGGTCTTTTACTCAGGATTATATCCAGGTTATCAAACCATGGGAATTATTTTTTAGACGAGCTACCACTTTTCCATAGAACATCACGCACTTTTAGCTGTCTACGTTTTTTAACTTTGAACCAACATTGGTCCACCGTGCAACAATGACCCTTTATTTCAGTATATCACTAAATAATTTTTATTCCTCACTACTCTTATGTGTCTCCACAAGTATCTCTGCAATATGATCATCAGCCCATATTTGCCGAAGAGCCTTCACTTCATCATTCCTCCACGTTTTCCCTAAACTAATTTCACTGCTAATGAGTGGCACGGCTGTCTCCGCCAAGTCTAAATTCCTTTTTCAACCCACAATGCACTACATTTTGGTTTGCTTCCTGGAATAGATCAATATTAAGTCCGATTACGTTCAGACCTAAAGCGAACTGAACCATGGTTCACTTGGAACCGGACCGAGTCCCGTCTTTTTAGGGGGACCATGGTTCGGTTGTTTGGTCCGCACCAGAGTTCGAATGCGTGTCCTCACCTCTCCAAACGAACCAGACTTTCAGAGAAAACGAACCATGGTCCGATTGAAACGGACCAAACATGTCAGGTGTGAAAGCACCGTAAGAGACAAGATGCAGCAGCAATCTGGACTCACATGGATCCTGTCCTTAGAGATATACGGACTAAATATCCATCAGTTACTACAGTGCACTTCTGGTCAGATGGCCCCAGTAAGCAGTATAAGAATAAGAAGAACTTCTACCTCATGTCTGAAGTACCACCCACTCTGGGCTTCAGCAGGACCACATGGAATTATTTCCCAACATCCCACGGGAAAAGGTGCCCCCGACGGCATTGGAGGAACAGTAAAGAGAACTGCAGACTCCTTGCTTCTGCGGGGAATGATGTTGTGGATGGTAAAGATTTCTTTGAGAAGATCTCTAACAGTTTGAATGGTGTTAAACTGTATCAAATTTTGGAAGAGAACTTGGAGCTATATGACACACTTGTTTCACAACACCTCAAACAGGTTCCATCAACAAGACAAATACACCAGGTAATCCCACATCAAAATTGCTTCTGCCACAGACAGCTATCATGTTTTTGCAGTGAGCCATTGGATTGCCAATGCTTTTCCCCAGCTACTCTTTGTATAAGAGACTGCTCAGAGGAGCAGCAGACTGATGCAAGGGCCAGGAAGAGCCGTCCATTGGCCATGTTGATGGAGGAGATGGAAAACGAGTTGGGAGAAGCAGGGGATTCGGTCGATGATATGGAAGATTTGGTGGATGAAATGGAAGAGGAGCCATTTAAAGGTCCTGAGGGTGCTATTGTTGATATAAATATCAACAGCATTGAGACAGGGGATTAGCTGGCAGTGGTGTACAATGATCACTGGTGGTTACATTTACATTTAGTCATTTAGCAGACGCTCTTATCCAGAGCGACTTAGAGTAAGTACAGGGACATTCCCCCGAGGCAAGTAGGGTGAAGTGCCTTGCCCAAGGACACAACTTCATTTTCACTGCCGGGGAATCGAACCAGCAACCTTCTGATTACTAGCCCGATTCCCTAACCGCTCAGCCAGACTCCCTGTGGTTAGGAAAGTCCATTGATGTAGATATAGAAAACCAAGACGTGAAAGTTGAGTTTATGCATCCTCGTGGTCCTACTGCCCATTTTCACCCAAAACATGGGAGGAGGGATGTCTGTTTCCGTCCAGTGAAAGATGTCCTTTTGAAACTGACAGGGACAGCTTGTCCCCTCCAAGCGAGCCGGACCAGGGAGCTCTATGCCATAGCCCCTGATGTTATGGACTTCATAGAGCGTAGACATGTTCAACAACTCTTGTCCAATGCCCAAGTCCCGCAGGTTAGACAAATGATTATATAATATGTAATGCTTTGCTCTACACTGAAGGCAGCAATGACAGATAAAACTCTATATTTACTTAAATTGAAGCACATCATAGAACTTACCTGCCTGAGGCCCTGTAGAAAAAAAGATGAATTACCTGTCTGAACCCCTGTGTTAATGTACAGCTGGAATTACAGACATTTCAACCAATTTAGATTTACAGAAACACTGACATTATGAGTCTAATTGTTCACTTTTCATATTTTCAGTGAGCCTTTGGAAGGAGTCAGGAAATACATCGGGAGAATTCTGGATCCTGTTACACTTCAACATGTGTACACTATTAACGCTATTACATACCTTTCTTAGTTAGTTCTCAGCCTATTGTATCCTCTTGCAAATCAGTTGTTAAATTTACAGTTTAATTCAAATATAGATGACCAATAGAGGAGCTCCAGATACATTTGCTTTCTTCTTTTGATACCAGGAACATTTTGACATTTTCATGTGTGCCTTAAAGATTCTGTCATCAGGTACTCTTTGTTTTAAGTTTGATACACTTTCCCTTGATACTCTCTCCCTTTGTCATGTCAAAACTAGGTAAATGTCTTTAATCAGTTTGTTTCTTGATTAGTTTGTCAACACCGTCAATTGTGTGTCAACACCGTCAATTGTGTGTCAACACCGTAAGATGAGATTTTTCATTTTTATAAAAAAATGTGTTTCTTTTGTTCAATTGAGTGTGTTCATACATTAAAACACCAACTTATCTACATGCATCAGTGTCTTGTGTGCACAAAACCACTGATTGTATATATTAAAAATTAAAAAATTAGTAAACTAAATGAAGGTAATTTAAAGTAGCTAATTCCAAAACAATGTAAAATAATATTAAAAGTGTATACAATGCAATTTGTCACTTAACCTTGCTAAGGCACACCATTTCTACACACTTAAAGACTTTACAGTGTTGTTGAATTGATCAAACACAAAAAAAAACATTTTCATGTGTCAAACTGAGTTGACACATGTCAAGTTACTCAGTGAGTAAATGTCAATTTTTATAAAAAATGGCTAAATAAGAAACCTGTTCCTTTTCATTGTATGATAGATGAGACCCGTGTTTAAGAAGATATCCAATTCAAATTAATGTAGTATAGATTTTTTGTTTGTCACTTTTCAAAAGTACTTTTGTCCCTTATCTCAAGAATCAGTGATATTTTATCAACTAATGTCAACTAAAGTGACCAGAGAGAGTTTAAATCTTCTATATCTTCGCACAAAAAAATCTTTAATCGTTCAGTATTGCAGGTATTCCTCAATTAACTTGTTTTTAGTCATCACAAGTCCTTATTTTCATTTTTTCTTTCTTACTTTTTGAATAAAAATCATTTTTGTAACACTACACCTCTAATGCACAACATGGGTCTAAAATGACCCGTATTCATTTCCTATGTTATTTCGATCATGGCTTTGTGTTTCTTTGGATATTTTTTTTTATAAATGTATTTTATCATGTAATATTCCAGGTATTCATTAAATACATAGTTTTTGATTACCAGAAATAATTCTGTAAATTTTTCCTTTCTTACTTTATATACAAACCAAGTTTTTGTAGTTCTACATACATTTTACACACATGGGTCAAAAATGACCCATGTGTATTCACTATGGAATTGAATAGGAACCTTTGAAATGTTGTACAGTTTAGGAACACATTTGGCGCCACGGCCAAGTTTTTACCTTACCACCACCCCCCCCCCCCCGCCCCCTCCCCGGACGAATGGCACGAACGCAATCGCAATACATTTTCTAGGCCATCAGGGGGCGCTAAACAGGAAAACTGCCACCCCGTCCCGTGCCTAAAACCGTCTCGTGCCTAAAACCGCCCCTGCGCACCAGTCCACTATTCATCTTTCACTCAATAAAAATCTCAAAACTACTACTGTGGTACTTCTGATACCTGTAAGTATTATTTTATAAATATTTTACCTCATAATGTTTTAATATCTTGTGTAAGATAAAGGAATATTATATTTGAACATTTGGTTAGAGTTACCTTGACCTTAAAATACATTAGTAGTGAGAAATAGAAACATACAATACTACTGTATTAGCTAGCTGTATATTCTATTATAGTTAGCAAATAGTAGCTAGGTCAACTCAATAAAACTTGAAATAGAACAGCATATATCCCACTTGATCAACTGATTGATGTAGGCCTACATGTGAAAATATTATATTTTGATTTTCTTTATCCAAAGTGTTAATATGGCTGGTCACAGACATTCAAGATTAACGGCTGAAATGGTCGTAGAGATGTTGCATGAAGAACAGGATGATGAAGAGGAGGAGGCAATTCATAGTACTGATTCAGAGTCAGAAATCTCAGATGCAGATGACCTAGACTATGTGCCACATGCTCAAGATGGAGTTTTGGGTGTCAATCCAGCTCTCCCAGATGAAGAAGACTCCTGTGACTACATCGAAGAATCGTCCGATGAGTCTTCAGAAGAGGAAATTCAGACCCAGTTTGAAAGACTACGTAAAAAAGGGTCTTACTGGAATGAGCATCCCCCTATTCAGGGCAGAACAAGAAGCCACAACATCCTGAGGAGCTGCGCAGGACCTGCACCTGGTTCAAGGTCTATTTCACCAAAGGATGCTTGGGATATGTTCATCACTGATGAAATAATTGATGAGGTGCTGAAATGTACAAACTTGGAGGGACGAAGGGCAGCAGCAGCAAAAGGTAAAGAATGGAGAAGTGTAGACAAAGAGGAGTTCATGGCCTTTATCGGTTTGACTCTCCTTGCAGGGGGGGATAAGAGCTGTGATGTGGCCTTGCGGGAGCTGTTTTTGGATCCACTTCAAAATCCGGTGTACAAAGCTACTATGGGGCTCAGGAGATGTGAGGATATCTGCAGCTTTTTACGGTTTGATGACAGGAGGACCAGGGCTTTACGGCAAGAAACAGATCAATGGCAGCGTTTAGGTACGTGTGGGACTGTTTCCTGACCAATTGCCGAAGACGGTTCATCCCCAGTGACTGTGTCACCATAGATGAACAGCTTGTGCCATTCCGGGGCAGGTGCAGGTTCTTGCAATATATGCCCAGCAAGCCTGCAAAATATGGAATCAAAATCTTCTGGATGTGCGATGCGAGGATCCCTTATGCGATTGATGGAATGGTCTACACAGGGAGACAGCCAGGAGAGGAGGTTCAGCGGAACCTTGGAGAGAACATTTTCCAACAGTTGTGCTATCAGGCAGACAGGTGAATATAAAATACAGGAGTGAATATACTCTTGAAATTCTAGCACACCTAGATCATTGTTCCACTCTTTCATAGTGTATATTATTTTTAATATCCATTGTGGAAAATGTATTTATTTCTAAGTGAAAGAGAAGAATGGAATAAAACAATGCAATACAAAACAATCAGTTATTTTAGTGTTTGAATTTAGAGAATTGAATGTTGAGGAAATTGACCATTGTTTTGTTTTTATCATAGGACGCAACATCACAATGGACAACTTCTTCACCAGTGTCCCTTTGGCTGAGAAGCTGCTTGAGAAGAACCTGACCATTGTGGGGACTCTTCGCCAAAACAAGCCAGATATACCGCCTGTCATGAAGCCATCCAAACTAAGAGAGAAGCATAGCTCAGAATTTGGATTCAATGGCAACATGACCATGGTGAGCTATGTGCCAAAGAAGGGAAAGGCTGTTGTCCTCCTGAGCACCATGCATGACAGCAGAGTAGTGGATGACAACAGCGTAAAGAAAAAGCCAGAAGTTATCCAGTACTACAATAAAACCAAAGGGGGAGTGAACACAATGGACCAGATGGTTCGCACCTACACGTGCAAGCGGAGAACACGGAGATGGCCTATGGTGCTCTGGTACAATCTTCTGGATGTTGCCACTCTCAACGCTTACTCCCTCTTCACTGCACAACACCCTGACTAAATGGGTGGTGTGACCAATGCACGACGGCTGTTCATTAAGGAGCTGGGCAAAGAGCTTGTCATGCCACACATGAAGAGGCGCATGGAGAGAACTCCCCACCTTCAAAAACATATCATAGAGGCAATGGGAAGATGTGGAATACAAACACTGAAGCCAACCACCACCCAGCCACAGGAGGACATCAGACAGGCGCGCCAAAAGAAGAGGAAGAGGTGCAACATCTGCCCAGCTGCCAAAGATAGAAAGGCCAGCAGCTGGTGTTCCCAGTGCACCAGGCCTGGGTGCAAGGAGCACAAACATGTTGTTGTCATTTGTGAGGCATGTAAGCACTGAGATGGGAATGTAAGATTGAGCTGTACCCCTGTACCCCCATTCACCACATTGACCTACAGTTACACAACAGATACACTACAGTTCAATATTAGTGTTATCGGTTATCAATGAAATGTGACAAAGAGGCAAATAAACACATTTTAAGTGTTAAATGTACTAGTTTCTGGTCTAAATCCCTACTAAAATGATTATTTAACAAAATTTTGTCTTTGTATTTTTTTTTGTCACACTTATATACATGGGTCATTTTTGACCCATGTTTGTAAACTTGATGTAGTAATACAAAAACACATTTTGCTCAGAAAGTAAGAAAGACAAACATATATAATGATTTGATGTAATCAAAAACAATATATTTAATGAATAATTAAAATATTGAAAACTGACATGAATTGTTTAAAAAAATATAGCAAAGAAACACTCAGCTATACATGAAATACCATAGGAAATGAATGCAGGTTATTTTAGACCCATGTTGTGTATTAGAGGGGGTAAGCATAGCTTATGTATCAAAGGGTTAAGCAACTTAAGTTCTTGTGAATATTACAAGTTTTAACCGTCGTGCTGCCTTCGGGTCACATGACCCAAAGGTTCATAACGAACCATCGTTGTGTTTACCCAATTTTACCCAATACAAAAACAAATAAAAATTATTTTCTTTTAACCTTTGCAATGTGGGGGGTCTGAGACAGCCCAACGGTTAAAAGAAAATGCTTCACTTTGTTTTTGTATGTGGTAAAGTTGTCGCAATACGACGGTGGTTCACAATGACTGATGGGTCAGAATGACCCGAAGATAACACAAGGGTTAAACTTCTGTTTACCCTTTATGGCCTCTAGGCCTCATTGACATAAGCGAATGCAACTCGTTTTTGAGTGAAAGAAGCATAATATATGGATTATTTTGAATATAACAAATATCCAGATGACAAATATTGTTCTATTTATGACAGACTACTTTGTATAAAGGTTTTACAATGACATTTGTTTTGAAACATATTTTTCTTTTCACACTGTGACAAAAAATGACATCTGTTGTGTTCCCGGTCAAAACTGACCGGCATGGTTTTATTAGTCAACAAAGGATATAGGCTCAAAACTACATGAAAACGTTACCATATTACAAAATGAATGTGAACATATACAAGAAAAAAATGATTGTTATGTTATAGATAACAACAACTTTAAAATGTTCAAAATGGGTACATTTGGTGTGTCCTCATTAACATTTTGGACAAAATGTACTGGTTTTAGCATGCGCTTTGCAAAGATGTGGCACATTATGCTTGTTTTAACATTTCTTGGTGCACACAGTTTGCATCTCTTCCTTTTGTCTTTGCTTGCTCTGGCAGATATAAAGCTTTCTTCTTGCCCTTGTACATCTCTCTCACCAATCCAGCAGAGGATGGGGTTCGAGGAAGGTGTTGGCGCTGTTGAATGAGTGATTCCACCATGGCTTTTCCCAACTCTTCAAGGAATAGTCTCCTTTTGAAGAATTTCCCCTGTTTCCAGCCTGGATTCACCGCCATCCACACCACAAAGGCATTGTATGCCGACACATCTAGGATATTGAAGAATACCACCAAGGGCCAACGTGCCGTCATCCTCTTGCAGGAGTATGTGCCTGTAACCTGCAAAAGTGCAACAATCAGTAAATAAAATATTACAAGTTATAGTGTTCTGGTAATAGAAATAAAAGTACATGAGAGTTGAAAGTAAACATACCTTATCAAGTTTGTCAACTCCCCCTTTGTTCCTGTTGTAATCCAGGACAACGTTGGTCTTCTTGTCTTCCCTGGCACTCACAGCGGCATCCCTGTGCAGAGTGCTCATCAACAGCACATTTTTCTTTTTTGGGGGGCAGTAGGACACAAGAGCGTGTGTATCGGTGAAGGCAAATTTGGAGGAAAAACGTTCCCTGTCCTTGGTAGTGAGTAAGGCGGGAGGCAACTCAGGCTTGTTCTTTCTGACCGTCCCCACTATGGTCAATCTTTTTTGGAGCATCTCCTGACCAAGAGCATATGAGGTGAAGAAGTTGTCACATGTTATGTTGTGCCCCCGGAGACCTGCAGTCATTTCCAGGACCACCCGTTTTCCTTGGTTTCTTTCAGGAACACCGTCAGCAGGTTTTCCGGTGTACACCTGCATGTTCCAGGCATAACTTGTTCTGGCATCACATGCTGCCCATATCTTGATTCCATATTTAGATGGTTTGTTTGGCATGTACTGTTTGAATGGGCAGCATCCCCTAAAAGCGACCAGACGCTCATCCACTGTGATATCTGGACTTGGGTTATAGATGAGTGGCAGGAGCTCCACCCACTTGTCCCAAACCTCCCTGATAGCCGCCAGCTTTTCATGTTGACGGCGGCCTGGTTTTGTATCACGATTGTCGAAACGAATCACCCGTGACAAGACGTGGAATGTCTGGAGTGACATAGTGGCACAAAAAATTGCCCGACCAGACTTTGCATCCCATAAACTGGAGGTAGATTTGTTTCTAGATCTGTACACACCAGACAAAATCAAGAGACCCATGTATGCTTGGATGTCGGTCCGGTCTACCTCCTTCCAGTTGTCCTCCTAAACACGTCTACCCTCCAAGTTAGTCATGTTTATGATTATAGTTTCAATGGACTCTGTGAACAGTTCCAAGCAGGATTTGATGTCATCAACCCGGGAGATGGCATATCTGGTTGGCCCTGGGGTCATCCTGATAACATTTTCTGTCGACAGTCAACCTCTCCTCTCAGATGGTGATGAACCCCAGGACAAACTCCCATTCTTGGACAAGAATGTTTCAACAACCTCAGCAGAGCCCTCTTCCTAATCACTAGATTCTTCGGTTGTCTCTTCATCTGGATTATTTTCTGTGTTGTCTTCTTCTTCTGACACTTCCTCCTCTAAAGCATCATCAGCTTCCTGGCCTCTCTCCTCCTCACCAGTGCCAGGGTCAAAGATGTGATCAATAGCCTCATATACAGAATACCGTTTGGTCATCGTGCTGCCATAGAATGAATTATGAGCAAGGCCTCAAGAATGCTTTATACACCAGAGCTGCGAGAAAAGTTCAAAATATGATTGAAAGAATGTTGGAACTGTTCGCGAGAATTCCAACAGGTTTGGTTCCCGTGGGGGAAAGATTCTATTGGGGAAAGGTTCCCGTGGGTGAAAGATTCTATTTGGGCAAGGTTCCCGTGGGTGAAATATTCTATTTGGGCAAGGTTCCCGTGGGGGTTGCCATGGAAGCCGAGAAGGGGAGTAATGTGTGTGTGTGCATGTGTAAGTAAGTAAGTAAGTAAGTAAGTAAGTAAGACTTTATTTATATAGCACATTTCATACAAGAATTGTAGCTCAAGGTGCTTTACATAAAAGCAATAAAAACGATAATACAAGTGATAAAAGTAATAATTAAAATAGCAAATTATAAAAACAATAATATAACTAATAAAAGTAGTAAAACCCTTCTGAGATAAAATTACTTAAATGCTTCGGTAAAAAGGTAGGTTTTAAGCTGTCTTTTAAAAATGTCTAGCGTATTTGCTTCCCTAATATTTATGGGTAATTTGTTCCATAGTTTTGGGGCGTAATTGACAAAGGCCGAACTGCTTCTGGTGACCTCTAATAGGCCTGCATTTGATGATCGCAGTGTTCTAGCTGGTGTGTAGTTTATAAGGGCGTTAGCGATGTAGCTAGGTCCTTGTCCGTGTAGAGCTTTGTATGTGAGGAAAAGGACCTTAAAGTCAATTCTGAAGGTAACGGGGAGCCAGTGTAAAGTAGCTAGGACAGGACTAATGTGTTCTCTGCTTTTAGTTTTGGTTAATAATCTAGCTGCAGAATTTTGAATGAGCTGTAGTCTTTCAGTGGTTTTCTTGGGAAGACCAGTGAAAAGTGCGTTACAGTAGTCCAGCCGGCTGGATATAAAAGCATGAATTAACTTCTCTGCATCATTTTTGTTTATGAATGGTCGTACCTTTGCTATATTCCTCAGGTGAAAGAAAGCTGTTTTGGTCACTTTATTAATGTGAGAGTTGAAATTCAAATCTGAGTCCAGGATTACACCGAGACTCGTCACCTCTGGTTTAAGACAGGGGTTAAGCCTCCTAGATTCTTAGTAAGCATCTCTCTTTTGGATTTGGGGCCACATAGTAGGACTTTTTGTAGGAGTAGGAGGTTTTGTCTTCATTTAATTTAAGAAAGTTATCATTCATCCATTTGTTTATTGCCAACAGGCAGTTGGTAATGGAATTGATGGCCGTTGCATCGTTGGGTTCAGTGGATATATATAGTTGTGTGTCATCCGCATAGCTATGGAAATCTATGTTATGTTCTCTGATTATGTCGCCGATGTGTACTCAAACACAGGTGCATGTTGGGGGCTGGGAGGGTAAGTGTGTCCATCTGTTGAATGGGTGTGTGCCTGAAAAAAATGTTATACACAAATTTGAGTCTTACCTAGGGGTGGGCGATATGGCCCAAATCTTCTATCACTGTATGAGTCATTTTATATCACGGTTACGGTATATATCATGGTATAGTAATTGTTCTGTAAATTCAATTAAGAAATGGTACAAAATAACCATACCATACTTCATCATCACACTCGAGTATTTATTACAAACAAAAACAACTGCCTCACATGAGACAACACTTGAGTTAAAAACAAAAGACTCCAAAAAGTTACGAGTACAAGCGTTCCGATTGGCTGATACACAGTCATGCCATCCGCGTGGTGACCTACTCACAGCTCAATACGGATCCGTAATGCCCTCCGACGAAAATTTCAAAATGAGCGAAAGCGATCAGTCTGAGTTTTACTATCCATATCTAACTTCGGTTTCGGCGTATCAACCTTGTTAAAGGTCGGTCGATATGTTAAAGCCTCCGATTGATATTTCCCGGCATGAACTCACTCTCAGTTAGTAAGTAGTTAGCCTTCACTAGTCATCCTAGATCAAGAATGCTAGCAAAGCCACCAGTGTAATTTTACAACAATAATTTTACAGCACGAGACATAAAACTTGAACAACAAATCGAATTGGTTACCTGCAGAATGGGTCATCAAATATATAATTAATTAACATCGGCATGAATGTGGTCCGCTTAGACAAAATACACTCCGTTCCGTCAGACCAACGCAAATGTGCTTCAAGGTCAAACGAAAATAGCAAATCAAATAAAAGTTAAACTACAATTCTAAATATCGCAAGAATGCGATTTATATGATGGCTTATATACAATACAACAACCAGACATTTAATTGACACGTGTAATACAAAAATATGGTATAAAATTATACCGCGGTTGAAGCGGTATAGCCAAATCTCTCCCGGTAGACACATTTCTACCGTCGCACGGTATATACCGTCATACCGCCCAGCCCTTGTCTTACACATTCATTTGAATGACCGGTCATTTTTGACCGGGAACACCACAGGTGTACAAAAGTTCAATAAAACACCCAGATTTTTATGAAATTCTGCAAAAAAAATTGGGCTGTTTAAATACCCTGTGTGGACAAAGTCATGGAATCTCATGGCAATCAGAATAATTTAACTACATTTTTTGAGAGAGAAAACTTGTAAATCGGTCACTTTTGACCAGAACACAACAGGAGGGCTAGCTAGCTTAGCTTTCTAGCTCACCTGATTAGCTTGACTAGCTAGCTTAGCTAGCTACCTAGCTTAGCTAACGCTATGGTTAATGGGCACACATAATGTTGATAGCACTAGCAGGTAAACCAAATTTACACATTTTTAAAAAATGTGTGAAAATTACATGTACATACTTACTTTGAATACTTTGAAATGATAACCAGTTCCGATCTTGGCTGCGCAACTGGCGGCACGTTGTTGAGATTGAAAAAGATTGAAAATGGTGGCCCCGCCTCTACAATTCTCTCCTCTCTTGCGATTGGTTGTCAGATTTAACCAATCACAAACGTTTCTGCCCACAGGACAACGTTGAGTAGGGATGGGCGATACCAATCATTTTCTTTTCGATCTGATACCAAGTACTTTCAAGACCAGTATCGTCGATATCAATACCGATACTTCTATGAAATATTTATTTGAGTAATTTTATAATTTTGTTGTTTGACAAATTTCACATAAAGCTTCATCGTTGTTAACTGGAGTGAAATAACTCCAGATTATGCTTCTTTTTCTTTCAGTCATGACTGCAGCAATGCACTCAAATCTGCGCTGAGTGTGCTTTCACTGAGTGAGAGTGAGAGAGCATGGCGCGCTGCCGCTGATGAACTCATGATAAGCACAGACACAGCGGAAGAAATAATAGGTCCCATTGACTTTCTTATTTAAGTAAGTTTCTATACTATACGGCCTACAACTATTATACAAATATTCTAAAATCACTTGTTTAAAAGAAATCCCAGGTAGGATCGATATTTCAAATTGAGAATCGATCCTTTTGATACAATCCCAGTATCGAAAATATCGATACTTTAGGATCGATCCGCCCATCCCAAACGATGACACGTTCTGAAAGTTAGTGGTGATTGAACAGACTACAGTAACAACTTCAAGACAAATACTTGACCTAACTCAAACCGTTCAGCAATTGACAACAGACGTAGCTAAGCAGAAACAAGATATGAAGCACATGGAAAAAGAGGTTCATTCACTGAAAACAGAAAACATGTCTCTTAAACAACAAATAGAGGAGTGTCAGCGCTACAGCCAAAAATGTTACTTGAAATTACATGGAGTGAAAGAAAGAGATGGGGAGGATGTTAGGTCGCTGGTAATTGACATACTGGAAAAGATGGCTCCAATTCTCTGTGATCAACTGAAAGAAGGGATAGACGTTGCTCACCGCCTTGGCCAGAAGGCGCGAAGGCTCCCACAGATCGATTGTCATCTTATTTGTACTACGCCCCCTACGGGATCAGGTTTGGAGAGATGCCAAAGGCTCAAGATTTTTGACAGATAACAATCTTCGTCTATCGGAAGCCTTGTCACCGGAGGACCGTGCAGCAAGAGAGAAGCTTTGGCCTATGCTAAAAAAGCAAGAGAAGATGGACAACGAGCGTCTTTCAGAGGTCCCTTTCTATTTATCAATGGAAAAAGGGTGGATTCTCCAGAGGTATCTTAAACATCTCGTCATCCTGTTTAAGACTTTTGTATATTATCCGATGGAAGGAAAAGGGAAACATAGAAAACATTCTGTGTTCCCAAGATTTTTATATTGTTACCACTAGTTGGTAAGTTCTGTTTCTTTTTTTTCTTTTTTCTTTGTATTATGGATTTATATTTTGGTTCCTTTAATATTTTATCACTTAATGTCAGGGGTATTCGCGATACAACAAAAAGAAAAGCGATTTTTTTACTTTGTAGAAGATATGATGCAGATTTAATTTTATTACAAGAAACTCACTCTAGTAAAGAGGATGCAACGTTTTGGAGGTAATTTAGTTTACTTTAGTGCACTAATCATTCAGCTGGTGTTTCAACTCTTTTTCATAAATTTAAAGGTATGGTATTGGAAACTGCTTCGGCAGATGGTAGGTGGATTATTCTTACACTAAAGCAAGAATGTGCTACTTTTATTGTATGTAACTTGTATGGTCATAACTCTAAATCTGCAAATAGACTCTTATCCACTCAAATAATTTCCAAATTGAAGGATCTCCAAACTAAATATTGAGATGCTTATATATTTTGTTGTGGTGACTTTAATGAATGCCCACATTTCAAGTCGCATCTCATATTTGCTGTTGTAGGATAAGAAAATAAAACAGTTGCAAGCTGGCATGAAGTAGGATTCGATCGCACTAGAGCAAAAACACATGATTGTTGGTCCGATGCTATACAATGCGAGCTATTCAGGCTCATGGATGAAAGGAGCTTTTAGTCATAAATTTATTGGCATTGAGGCAACATTTTGTATGGCCTGGGTTCATCGAAAACATCTGGTTATCTGGGCACACCAGAAAATACCAGAATGTGTAGGCTAATCG
Source organism: Osmerus mordax (assembly GCF_038355195.1). Taxonomy (NCBI): domain Eukaryota; kingdom Metazoa; phylum Chordata; class Actinopteri; order Osmeriformes; family Osmeridae; genus Osmerus; species Osmerus mordax. The sequence continues at coordinate 11,034,682 of NC_090051.1, read as the reverse complement.
CATTGGGGTTGTCTTGAGGCAATATCTAAATTTCCAACGATACCAAAGCCCCTTATGAAACTACATCTTATAAATTACTTAAATCGTCACCGTGAACCCAGACAATAGGTTACGATCAAAATATGCTAAACCCTAAAGGAAGATTCTTGTTGTGGCTTTCTACACTTGCCGTCTTGCACACAAACACGGTGCTCGATAAGTCTCAAACCATTTAAGACTTTGTGGTCAATGTCTATGTTCTGTAGAGCACTTATCCGCCCCAACCTCTACAAAATCCACAATGTGCCAAAATAATATATCCTGACAAGCCATGCTGATCAATTTGATCTATAAGGGCCAGCATGCGATCGCTGACACGACTAATGTCTATCGAATCTAGGTGTCCCTATCTGCCTTCGATCTTGTGCAGCTGCGTTGGTCTGAAGATAATCACGCCCCTCTCGTTTGCATGTGAGACTGGAAATAAATACAGCACAGAAATAAATGTGGGGCTCGGAAATATATGTGGCGTTAGGAAATAAAAGTCTCAAAAAATAAATAAATGTGGCATTAAGAAATAAGAGTCCCATGAAATAAATAAATGTTGTTTTTTCAAAAACGTCATTTTGAAATAAATAAATGTATTTATTTATTGATGTAGGTAAATGGATTCAGCTATATAATTATATAATGCCATATTTATATATTTATTGCCATCTATTTTTTTTCAGGGTTTATTTCATAACCTTATTTATTTATGTATTTATCTTAGTGCTGTCAAACGCTTAAAATATTTAATCGCGATTAATCGCATTAATGTCATAGTTAACTCGCAATTAATCACACATTTTTATCTATTTTAAATGTCCCTTTTTGATTTCTTTTTGTCCCAGAATTTTTTCTCATTTTAATGCTCTTATCAACATGGAAAAGTGGATCGGATTGCTTGATACAAATGTTGTTGTTTTTTTAAACAACATTGCAATCGCCTGGCTTTGACGAGGGGGTGGAGAATTCGCATCAGCTGTGTGCTTAGTATGAACCTGCAGAGCCAGAGAGCTGCAGTTTCAGGACCGCAGTTTCAGGACCGCAGTTCTAGGACCCTGACAGCGCCACCTAACGATGTCACTAGATCGCAACAAGATATTTGAATGGTTTGCGAGAGGCAAGAAACAAGGAAAACTCTGGCATATGTGATGATGTTTGATGAGACAATTATATAGAAAGGTATAATATTTGAAAATATGTTCGAATAATATAGAAAGGTATAATATTTGAAAATATGTTCGAACAATATAGAAAGGTATAATATTTGAAAATATGTTCGAATAATAAACATAGGATAATTAAATAAATTATAATCACATAAAATTTGAAACAAATATTCATATTCCATAGGTGTCAATATCCAGTGTCATTTGATAAAATGAAGTAAGCAAATTAAGGAAGATAAAATAGTCTAAAGAAAAGGTGGAAAATATATCAATGTGATAAAATGAAGTAAGCATTTTAAGGAAGAAAAAATAGCCTAAAGAAAAAGTGGAAAATATATTCATGTGGACAGGTGTGATGCCTGGAGTGACTTTAAAACGTTTTCTGGGACTACAGAGAACCAATGTACACCCTGTAACATGGGCCTTAAGGATTGGGGCACATTTGCAGATACTCTGAACTCGTTCTAGAGTTGCTTTGATGGGATTAACTTCACCAAAGTGCCAAAGTCAACAAGGCATTATGTCCTGAGAATGTAACCACATCTGTTGGGAATACAACTACTAAACATGAGTAAATCCTTGATTCATACTGCAGATAATTAAATTCCACACACACAGGGTCCTGTCTTCTCCCCGGTCAAAATACTTATGCAATGTACGTATTCTGTGATTAATTTCATAATTTTATTCTATGCTCTATTATACATAAATATCAAAGTTATCTGAGGAAATTTAAGTTCAACTCTAATCAGCTATACTTTATTTTATTTCATGTCATCAAAAAAAAAAGTTTTCTCGTGGGATGGATGGGGCTGCGGAGGATCCACCGCTTCCTTCTCTTCTGCTGCTGGTGGTGAACCTCTATGGTGGATGGATGGGCTGCATGAGGATGCTTCCTTTGGTGTGGATGGGCATGCTAGGATGAACTGTTTTGTATAGGACATGACTCAAAACATTGACCACGTCAGTGGATCAGATCATCTTTCATATACCTGTAAATACTGCACATGCCTGTGTGCATGCTACATTTTGTATGTGTCTGACACCACAAAGTTCTGGAAAAGTTAAGTTATATTCTATTCTATTTGCTATGGCTTTTGCAGTCACTCAATTTCAACCACAAATGTGTAATGTTAGAGAGGCAAGACACAAGATTGACTCTCAGGGCAGATTCAAGATATATACATTGTTTATTTTGAACAATTGTCAAACAATGACAATCACCCCTCCATATCACTCCATCCCCCCTCCATATCACTCCATCTAGACCTCCATCTAGACCTCCATACAACTTCATCCTTCAATGAGAGACAGGCGCTGTCAGATAAAACGAGGGTCCGAGAACTGCGGTCCTGAAACGGCGGTCCTGAAACTGCAGCTCTCCGGGCTCTCCGGGGGTCTACGGGTACATGCTACTCGTGCGCTTGGCCATGAAGTGGTAATTCAGACTGGACATTATTATGGCAGTTTTTGACATAGTTACAATATCTATGTTTCTTTAAGTGGTAAAAAGTAAGTTCCTTTGTTATAGACAGACAAATGTTAGAAACTGAGGCTCTTTGGTGTGGTTTACTCTGTAGAATGGACACTCAGATTGTCTTAAGGTATTTATGGTGTTGTTTTATGATACCTAACTAAGAGCCAGAGGGTTTTAGTTGGGTCTGGAGGTTGGGGGGATTCTTGAGTTCCCGTGGCCTAAAGGGAGAAGTGTAGATGGATCAGTTGATCTAGCAGCTCTGACCTTTTGGCCAAGGAGATTGTGTCCTGTGTCCTGTTTGTGTATCATTAACCATCTACTCATTTAGAGAGGGAGCTGGGACATCAAAGAACTGTGGGACACTTGGTATGGAGTCAAACTGTCACTGAGTAGTGCTGGCCAATCACAGAGACCGCTATATTGATGGATTGACCATCAGAAGAACCATTTGTTCTAAGTTTATATAAGGCAGGGTTTTAGGGTTGTTCTTCACCACTCTCTCGAACGACCTGTAGGTTACATCTGCATGTCTTTCGCTACGACCGGTCCAGAGTACTCGGTTAATTCTTAATTTGTACAAACTATATCAATTGTATTGAAACCGCCATCTTGACTATTCAGATCTACACAGTGCCACTTGAATTTTTCCATGTCAACGTGCTGCGATAATAGCTCAGTTCACAACGACAAAACACACAGATCTCTTTGGTCTTGTCAATGGAACCATTTGGTAACTTTTTAAAAGTAAACTTTCCATTCAGAATCTTATTGGCATAACCATTTTGGCGTCTCACACTCGCCATCTACTCAAAACGTAAGTTAGCCTACTACTCTTTAGCCGGCTCGCAGGGTGGCACAGAGAGGGACAAGCTTTCGTGACGCTTTGACAAATCCATGTGTGTTTTCCCATAGGCCTAGGGGAGTGTGTGTGTGTAATCCACACTACCTGCCCCTCCACAGGGATGCTAACTAGTGCTGTCAGTTTAACGCGTTATTAACGGCGTTAACGCAAACCCATTTTAACGGCGTCAATTTTTTTAACCCACGATTAACGTTCTTTTTGGCCAAGCAAACTTTGTAGTTTTTTTCACATGCTGTTGCAGCAACTACTGATGTTAGAAAAACTACAACACCACACCGGATCTAGCTAGACCAGAAACAAAACAACAGGCACGCCGCACACACTTGTTTGGGCTTGCGTGCTGGCTAAAGAGTAGTAGGCTAACGTTACTGTTGTAATGGTTCTTTTGTTATACCACCAGGGGGGAGCTCTAGTATCCGGGAATTCTTGTATGCACGAGGAAAGTACCTGAGTATACCCTGTATGGCAACCTCGGCTCTTTCATATAAAGCTACCGCTTGATATATCCTTCTTCGTGGTCCGTGTCTTTGGCTAGGTTACCACAGTTACGTTTTGAGTGAATGCACCTGGAGAGAGGACCCTCCACCTGACTAGTCACACAGACTCTCACACACACACACCCACACTGAGGCATCAGAGGATGAGTAGGCACACACACACACGCTGAGGCATCAGAGGATGAGTAGGCACACACACACACACTGAGGCATCAGAGGATGAGTAGGCACTCACCCACTCACTCTCACACACTCACTCACACACCTAAATCAATATAAGTTGAGCAGGGGAAACTGAAGCATCAGATCGTTCAACTTTCTGTACAAAAAATAAACTTACAAACTTCAATACAAAAGTGAACAGATAACTTAACAAGTGAGTTGAGACCCAACCACTGAGTAGCCAGTTTAGTTGCCTTTAAGAACAACTAACTTTTCAAATATTTCTAGGGTTAACCGCCTCCTGTGCGGATGGAACATTATTCCTGCAAACGAGAACAGTCTCTCAACCGTAGCTGAAGAGGGGAGGGTTGTGTTAAATCAAACAAAAAGGAGCTTGATAAGTGGGTACTGCTGAAGAGAAAGCAGGTCTTTTCTGGTGTCCTCCAGAAAACGAAGGGTCTCTAACTCAGCTTTGATCTGAAGACTGAACTCGTGAACTGTTTTTTGATTTGTCGAGAAAGTATTTCGAGTATTTTAAATACAAAATTAATGTATTTTGTTACAAATTACATTAGATTTTTTTATCGGCCCTATCAAATACAAATGACAAAATACTCAAAAGTATTGAAATATGTATTTCAAACACAAGTAATTGAAATACTGCCCATCTCTGATAGGTACCTAGCGAAAAGTAACCAACTTTCCTAGACTTTTAGCTATGGTACTAATGCTGAGGGCTCGCTGATATCGCTGTCTGTCTAGAACGGCGTATCTATGCGTCATTGCTAACGTGAGCTGACGTTGTGACTAGGCATGGGGATCGTAAATTTTTATCGATATCGATACCATTTTCGAGATTGCTTAATGATCCGAGTCTTTATCGATACCACTATCGATACTTTTCTGGGGTGAGTTTGAGCTAACCACCATCTAAATGAATGAATTTGGCAAATGTTAAACATATAGCAGCACCCACACAACCCACACCACACTTCATGTAAACAATATTACTGAACAACATTTATAACAATAACTTAAGTAAAACAGATGTCAAATAGAACAAGGGGAACGTGTTGCTCTCAGGAGGAGGCTGGATAAAAGGCGCACATATTGGGACAATGGATCCTGGCTCTGGCTAAATCTACAATTGTCCACTATAGATGTACTATCCACAACCTGGATGAGTAATGACTGTGATTGGTTAGTTGACAAAAAGTGACATTGACAAGCCGTCATTGTTCAAGACGTTATGAAAAGTTTAACAAGTTTCAACAAAAGGCACTTGATATAGCTAAATGACCAGCTAACCAAACCCAACCCTTCCTTATCTCATCCCTGTTATTGTTTAACAAGAGCCATGCTCCCGGTGACTATGTTTTGAATGATCAGCAGCGGGGCGGGGGAGGCTAGTCTTTACTCACACACTGCCTGTGCTCGTAAAAAAAAAAAAATCTGAAACATATATTACACGTCGCTTCGTCCTTATCTTTGGCTTTATTAAAATGTAGCCAAGCCTTTGACCGCTTAGTACGTTCAGCCATCGTAGCTAGCAACAAAATGAGAAATGTAGCGAAGTAGGGCGTGAGCCAATTAAATTCTTCTTCTTTTAGTTTAAAGGCACCAGGGAGTCAGGTGGCTGAGCGGTGAGGGAATCGGGCTAGTAATCCGAAGGTTGCCAGCTCGATTCCCGGTCATGCCAACTGATGTTGTGTCCTTGGGCAAGGCACTTCACCCTACTTGCCTCGGGGGAATGTCCCTGTACTTACTGTAAGTCGCTCTGGATAAGAGCGTCTGCTAAATGACAAAATGTAAAGGCAGTTGGCAGGCCATTCAATTGAATTTAGTAATTTAATTAGACAATCGATGTATGTTTGTGCACCAGTGATTTGATTTAAATGACCTGACTTATCTCTCGAGACATAAGTTACATTATATTACCTAGTCTCGATAGCGGTATCGATAAGCTTGGACCTTATTGATCTTCGGGTTTTGAGAAATTTGGAACCGGGTCCTTACAGAACCGGGTATCGATCCCCATCCCTAGTTGTGACTGTGTGTCTGTATGTGAGAGAGACGCGTGAGTGACCGAGAGAAAGGAAATGCAGCTGAACGAATATGTGTATTTATGTTTTAAATAGCGTTAACAAAATTTTTAAAAGAATAACGAAACGCCATATGTGGCGGCCGGTGTTGATTCTGTGGCGCACCGCCACAAATTAGTCTGTGTGGTAAACACTGCAGCCTACTTTTAGTTGTCTTTACCAGTCACCAAAATGTTTCTAGGTGACACTATCATTATGGAGCTATCATTCGGTAAAAGACATAACTCCACCAGAGCCTGTTTAAGGAGAGCCTTGCCACTCCCTATTAAGCCCCATTGTACCGAATTTGGCTGCAGTTCCACCAGAGTTCCACTGGGGGTGATCGCGAGCGAGTGCATGTTGAATGAGAGTCTATGGAGCTAAACGGCTAAATGTGTCTCTTTCGCCTGATTGTCGTTGAGAAATCTCAGATTTGATTGTAGTTTTTGCATGTTCAACATGGATTATAGGTCGAAAGTTGAATGAATGAGTACTTATGTCCTTTTGATTTCTTACAGGGTGAGTCGTTGTTGCCCATAACACGCTAGCATTCTGCTAATGAATGCTGATTGGTTAGTGAAGGACTGACACGACCAGAGCTCCCGCTTGATGGTATCCGAAGCGGAATCAGAATGTCAGAGCATTAGCAACATTAGCAACAACATTAGCAAGCCAAAACTCTTTCTAGCATGTGTATTGACAGGGAGAGCCTAACCTGTCAGCTGTGTTGTCGATGCCTTGAGAGAAAAAAGGAAGTGACCAGAGCTTGCCGTAAAGCAGTAGCTCTGGTCGTACGAGGTTTATGACGCCAATGACATTTTCAAAGGCTTTTTAGAACAGAAAGGCGACTTAAAAAAAATCTAACAGCCAGCAGTGTGTATTTTCTTTGCCTCCCCTTTCGAAGCCAGAATTCAAATTACTAGATTTTGAGGGGTATAGCTCCATAGACCTCCATTCATTCTGCAGTCGCTCGTTAGCGCCCTCACATGGAACTGCAACCAGTTCAGAACCCGTAAGTTTCCCGAGAGTGGCAGTTATCCCCATAGATATATATAAACACTAGATGTCTTACGGCGGAGTCTAGAACGTCCGCACATGGTGGCCATCTTGCTACAGTCAACTCGCTCACCCATAACATTGTGTTGAATCTACATGTACTTTTTAAATGTCCATAACTTGCTCAATTTTCAACCGAATTTGAAACAGTTTGGTTTGTTATCAACGTCAGAGATGTCGTTATGCCACTGCATACTTCTATTCTTAAAATTTTTTTTTATTATTCATAAGTATGCAGTGGCTGGTGAGTGTGTGGCCCCAGGAGAGTGTGTGGCTGGTCATGTTATGATGGCGATGTGTTACAAGATCGAGAGGTGAATGCAAGCCGCCACAAACTCTCCTGGGGCCCATTATCAGCATCGCTGATACAGGAAATTGATTGAATGTAAGAAATAATACCCTTGAATAATTAATTAGATGGATTTTAAATGAACAATGAGGACACTGACTGCATTAAAAGGAGAAAGAGAGTAGGTAGGTAGTTTGGTGGATAGGTGGGAAGGGTGGGTAAGATAGATAGGATGCCTAGGATGGGTGGCTAGCATGGGTAGGGTGGGTGGGTTTACAAAATGCTGTTTATAAATTAAAAATATAATACTTGTGAAACTTGGTGATGACCAATAACCAGAATAGCCCAGTAAAGTTAATGGTGATATTTAGCATGGAGAGCCTCCATAGGTTTGTTAAAAGAAACGACAGGGGCTTATACACTTGTGTCTGGGGTGGATTAGACCCTACTACTATAGAGAGGAATGGGGGAGACCTTTACACAAATGAGTAGGTTGACTACATCTGTGAACAACATTATGCTTCCAAAGCAGGTTTGTGTAGGAATAACTGTACAATAGGGCTAAAATGTCGACTTTAAATAGAATTCTTGTCTCATGTTCATCCCATTTAAAGTAGTTTCCCCAAATGGATAGTTCCAGCAAGTGAACCATGATCATGGACAAATGTCACACAATGACCTTTAGATTGCCATTGTTGTTTTGAACTAAAGGAGTCTGCAATAGGCAACATAGGAGTGTGTTCTCTGCTGATTTAAGTGTGTGGAAGAATCTTGGTGCAGGACTTTAAGGGGACCTGAAGCTAACTTTCTGCTGTATTGTAATTTCTTTACACAACCAGAAGCACAAGTCACAAATGCCAATCTCAAGCCCCCTCTTAAATAATCAGTGTTTTAAGATGCAATGTGATGTTAAAAACAAACTGACAAATGCCAATGCAGAGCTCTGCAAATGTTCTGCTGTTTCTGAACTCTGCATCTCCGATTCACTCTCCTTTCACACATTTAGATTTTATTCACTCTTACATCATAATTGTATTCAGCTTATGGTGGGAACCTGTGTCACCAACTGTCTCTGCAGGAGGGGATCCCTCACTCAGGGTTTCTTCCATTTTTCTCTCTGAATTTTCCATGGAGATTTTCCTTTTAGGGTTTCAGGTTGGTTTAGGTGCAGTTCTATGGGCATATGTGAAGCCCTCTGTGACATTGCTTGTCTACAAGACTATAAAAATTGAATTTGATTTGATTTAAAAACATCACCGTTTGCAGCACTTCTCAAGTCAAACATCTTCTAACATGAAGACTTCTAACACAACTCGGCAAAGCATTTTATTATTTTCTGAAATGTCACTCTCCAGCTTTGCCATGCTAACTTCCTATCCCATAGCCACTGCTCACTTAGCAAGGCTGTGAAACGATTTCCAAGGTTGAGCAGCAACCATCAGTCCCCATAGGAGATGTTAGTCTTATTTATCAATTTTGCTCCTGTTCGTCTAAGATGTTTCTCTCGAGAGCAGACATCTTCCTCTCTTAAAAAAATAAAATTCATGATTGTGAATACATGTCCCAAATGGATTCAGGGTGAATAGACAGAATGGGGAAATGTTTGAATTTAGAGTTGGACTGTTTTAGAGTTTTCCTTTTCCAAATGTACATGGATAGGAGTCTGTTTGATATTAATTGTCATTGTAGTCCTTTTATTGGGCTCTTTGTTGTATACTAAATGAAGATTAAGTGTGAATTTGTATATTAATAACACGAGAGAGTTGTCTCCATGCATGGCAATCTCTTCAAAGGCCCTGAAGTCATTTGTTGGTTCATGTACTGTTGTACATGTTTGTGCTTTTTACTGCCTAATGACAGAATATCAAAAAAAGCAAGACAAACTTATGTATTTGTAAACAGTGTCTCCCAAGGCATGGTGGGTACATTTCCAACATAAAACATGTTGACACTGCTAATACAGTAGTTTACGCTTTCTGTATTACTGTGTATTTTGTCTCATATTTTGTATGCTTGTTATAAGACACATTTTTATGTTTATAGGAGCATGGGCTAAACAAAGCACAACATTAAAGTTTAGATAGGTGGCTGGACGCCAAATACAAAGAACTAGTAAGAGCTCTCAGGGCCACTAGCGTTGGCTGCATGACTTACTGTCCTGCCAGCTTGAGGTTGGGGATTTCACCCCTCATATAATTCACAAATAATGGCAGATTTCCAAGTGGCTGAATGCCCTAAAGTAATTTCGTTCAGAGTTGTTATTCAGAGGGCTGTGTTTATTGTTACCTTGGCTGAGAAGGTAAAAACTGTAAAGCCTCAAGTTATTACATAGTCCTCTAAACAACAAAAAAAGCTTTTCAAATGAAGAGAGAATACTAAATATTTACTCCACATGGATATACTTCAGTCTCCCAGTCTACTCAGTTTTTTCAGATGCTGATGTTGACATTAAGTCCAAGGTTATCTCCCCTGTTATAAGGCATTGTGTAGGCTACTGTCCACAGACCTTAGCACTGCCATTTGTCTAAGTTGTATCTGGTCATCGCAGAGCTTGTTAAGCAGAAAATGTGCGTAACTGCATGTCTTGTTATTGTTTTAATGGTGCATTATAGTCTTTATATAAAGTATTTTGGAATCATTAACCTAAATAAACGTAATTTCTAAAAACTTATTTTTACTATTTTTCCTCTACAGACATAGGCTACTGCAATCAGTTTAACTCTGGTGGGAATATTTTTGCGGAAGAGAAATAACTCATAATTCATTACCCTCGACACACATGGAAATATTAATTAGCCGGGTCTCATAATTTAGGGAAGTTAATTACACAAAGAGTTTTTAGTCTTATCTCTGATGATAACGAGTCAAAAGAAAAGCCTGATGTTTCTGCTCAGCGAGCATTGGGTAATTTCTGACTACGACGAGGAAACTCAAATTGACTCCAATTAAGAAATCATTATCGTTTTTAAATGAACATACAACGAAGTCTGTGATTTTAGTGTCAGCGGGAATGTAGCAATTTTAAACAAACAGGCGAAGATTACCTAACAACAACAACAACAATATTTTATATATTTAATGTATTCCAATATAGTAGACCAAGTTTGTACTCTTCATTAGTTTTCACAGGAGCTATCGAAGCGCTGCCCAATGTATCACCCTAACACCATGTAGACCAGTCAAACCCTCCAGCTTTGACTGATGCGTTTCTAGATAAAATACCTTATGTTGACCAAGTTAGACAGTGTAGGCCTACATACTATAAGTTATTTCCAGCAGTGCCCTGTTTTTCATGGTCGGCCTGTTCTGAAGTGAGTTTATGTCTGGCAGTCTTCAGCCTCCTCACCGTCTCTCCTTCTACCACCGAGTCTGCATTTCTTTCCAGGGCTTTTCTTTTTAATTTAATTAAAACATATAACCAAATATAGTATATCCTGGTCCATTACACAAACAGCGCCACCCTTCTACAAATCTAGGGTTGTCTACCCAGCACAAAATATCAAAAAATATCAAACAGAGCATCACTCTCTATAAATATATACTAGATATCAATTATTTTCCGTTAGGATACCATGAGGATAGCCGTTTCCTATCTTTCATGACAGCTATTTTATACTGAAACACTTGGACTTGTGTAAATATTTTTGTATAATCGACAAATGTACTTTGTCTTGATGAAGAGGTTCAGGCACCACTAAGGTTGTCCCTGCCCCTCAGTGTCTAGTATTTATTAACACTGCTAAATCCACAGACTTGAATCTACAGCAACAGAGACTAAGAACTTCCTAGAAAATAAAATAAAAGCATAATTTATTCAGGACCCTGAGCTGACCAGAACAATGACCATGGTCCAACAGAATACATTTTTGTTGGCGTTTCCAAGTTCCCGACTCCCTGTATTATCAAGATGGACTATGCTGTCTCCTACACATACTCAAACATCAATCTTCCTCCCGCAGATATTATGATCAGTCGCTGTATATAGGCTATCCAGGCTTGAGCACGGTTTCCATTAAAGTGTTGCTTCTGTTCGACATTTCCTGGCCACTGTACCCATGGCAGTTGTAGACTTACTTGGCGCGAGGCAGAGAGCTTGGTTACCTGTATACACACAGGAGAAAAATGAAAGGTTGTGAAGTTAAATTGAAGCAAACAACGCCAACATTGGATCAATTCTGTTTTCATTTTCTTTTTTAGGAAGAGAGGGTGTTGTGAACAGTTTTGTTGTTTTTGTTTGGATTACAAAAGTAAATGACATTTTTGCTTTGATACATTGGGTGTTTTATGATCGGAAAATACATTTATACTTATATAATATTTTGGTTACTCATAATATATATTATTTCTTTTTGTACATTAAACATTAGATGTACTTGCAAACCTGGCTGTTAAGGTACAATCTTTTTTGACATGACAGGAATGACACAAGCTTTAGAGCCAAGGACACCTTCATCATCTTTGCAGAATGCAAGTGGCACTGAATGTGTACTTCCTGAGTGTGTGATGGCTACCAGATCTGGGAGAAGAAAAAGTAGACAGGACCCACTGAGCTTTGGCTCTCCTCACATCAGATGGAGACTGGTTAGAAGAGTGTTGGTGCTGGATGACTTAGAAGACATGCAGGGTTTTGGCTCGTCTTAGCCCAAAACCAGCAATATATCTCACTCCCTCCAGTGAGATACACTCATAGTGTTAGAGGAGAGCTTGGTTGGGTGCGAGCCCAATGGTTTGTGCATTACTGACCTCCTGGGGCCCGTTCTCCGTACGTCGCTTATTACATCCGAAATCAAATGACACATCCAAGATGACATCATCTTGCTTATCATGATCTGGCTAATTCGGTTCTTCGAACACACTTGTTGTTTATGATTAGTATAGCTGGATTGAGTTATACGTTGGTCTAAAAGGGGGTATGTATCGATAGTAGAAACCTTGATCAGCAACGCTGCTATTGGCTGATCACATAAGTCTATGGCTGCTCACCGTGGCCAAAATGGGCGCCCTGTTTTTTCCGCAACAGAGCCAACAGAGCAACAGCTTGCTCGAAGGTTACTCCGAATTTGAAGATTTTATCAGAACGCCAGGGAACACCTCAAAGTCTGCAAAATCCAAGAAAGAGGGCTGGCAAAAAGTAGCAGACCAAATTAAATGTAGAGGAGTGACGCGTTTTATCGCTTATTACAGTAAGCTATGTTTTTTTTTGTTTTCATACTTTCATATTTTCATTTATCATCTTTAATGTCATATGATGTGGTTTCAACAAATGTATTATGTAAATGACACCCTCACAAAAAAACGATAGGCTATCCTCTCAAAAAGTATAGGCTAGCATATCGCGCTGTGCTTAAGGAGCCTATCTATCACGCAATGAGCAATTAATTCGGTTTCATGTTAAATTCTGCTAATTATTCTTGCACATTCTGCAACAGGTTCCTGTAGTAAAAACGGACAAGACATGTCTGTGACAGACTTCCTGTATCACCTCTGCTTGTAAAGCCTCAATCTATTCGTGTTTACATAAAATAAACCTGCTTCTGAGCAGGTTTAAACTTACGGACCTGTTGCTATGACAGCAAGTCCAGGATGAGCTTCGAAGAACCGAACAATCCAAGATAATGACAAATCGTCAACAATCAAATCCAGCTAACTGAGTTAGCGACGTACGGAGAACGGGCCCCTGGTGCACTGAAGATAAAAACATTGAGATATCTGTTCATAATCCATCAACAATGGCCATCTTGTGATTCATATGCTCATTCGTTTCCAGTTTGTCATTGAATTTCTTTAAAGTGGTAGTTAGCATTATTGGAAAGAAACAAACTATAAGATTGTATTTTCTCAAGGATGGCTATGATTTGTTCAAAGACACAAAGTTTAGTTTTGAAGAGGTTTTTACAGAAATTCACACCTAATATTAACCATGAATGCTCTTCTTATCTTGTTAATCGAGCTCTGAGTCTTCTTCATAACTCTTGTTGTGCAACAACAAAAAAATTCACTGTAAGAACAGCTCTCAGCACAAAACAAGAACATCTTTACTTTTGATCTGCATTTGCTCGTTAATAATCTGTGGAGATTTCGAACTCCTTTTCCTGTTATGATACAATTGATCATGGGACAGTAAATGTGTGTGTTAGTTGGAAGGCTAATGGATTTTACTCAAATATGTCCCATTTGTAGTTTTCTTATATTCAGTTGTTGGTTGGAACATTGTTATCCAGCCTCTTCGATGCCTAAAATATACAGTACAAAACCCAGTTCAATCACAGCAATTTTTATGGTTGATGAGCAGTTAAATGACAAGTTCACCAATTAAACCATTATTGCATTGAAAATCTAGAAGAGCCAAATGTGTAATTATCTGCAGGGGCTTGCTGACAAGACCTCCCTTCATGGTCTGGTACACATGGTCAAGTGCAGTTCTTCTGTTTTCAGATGTTGCTTGTGCACCATGGCCTTCTGTAGCTCTTTCTGCTTCTTCCTCTATTATTGCATCAACATGACAAACAGTTCCACCACGATAACAGACTTAAGGAGAGGTCATCAAAGGTGAGACCCTTACCTGCAGTAACCTTCTGCAACAACAATCCGGTTCAAGCATCGGGGCAGACTGCATGCAATCTAGAAAATAAGCGGAGAATCTGGACCTTGTCTGATCCTGAATATAGAGTATATGAACTGACAGTCTGTGTGTAAAACCCCACAGACAAGGTGTATAACCCCCAAGAACTGGTCAACACAACCCTTGAAGGAGGCAGGCAATGCAAACCACGTGACCTGAAGAATCTGTACGGCTGCTCCTCTCCCTGCCTGTTGGACATGGTGATTGCTTGCCGCTTTCAGAATACCCCCTGCCCAGCCCAAGACTTTGAGTCTGTGAGTAATTGTCCCGCCTGACTTTGAACTTAATCCCTTCAGCAGAGTCTCCTAAGGCCTTCTAGAGCTATATGTCAGACCCTGACAATCCAAGAAATATGCAGACAAGAGTCTCTCAGTGCCCTAAAATGTTCCCATGACCAATTCTCTGTTTTCAGAAAGTTGTGGTTGAACTATAGTAACTTCCATTGTTCTTTTCTGAGAGCAGGATAACAAGCATAGGACTAGATAGCTACCTTTTTGAATAAACTCAGTGTATGTTTTTACCTTTTTTCCCGATAAAGTCTTTAACTAGAAATCAAAGCTTGAAATATATTCTCTTTGAAGTCCATTTCTTACTGGTATTTCTAAAGCAGTTCACATCACTTTGAGACCACCTGTCCAACTGGAGATCATACATATTGTCAAGGATGAAGTATGCTTTGGATGGAAGTTGCAGAAATAATAGTGTCATGTGCTCGGTTCTATAGATACATCAGTCAATGGTTAAGATGTCTCTGGTGAATCCACAGTCATATTGTTATTAATAAGGTGCCTACAGTCAGAAATAGATATACAGATCCCAGTTCCCAGAGGAGAAATTGCACTGTCACAGCAACATTGAACAGGAATAACAGTGAACATATCGCCAACCACAATAAAAGACTATTGACATAACAACATGATGTAGAGTTGTGGATGTTCTTATCATGGTTTCTGTTAAGATGGACAGGTGTTGGTCTGCACCTTCACCCTCACCTGACTCTTCAGTGCACAAGAAAAGGTAGATTACTCTGGAGTGATATTTACAATCTCTCTCTATTTGATTAGAGATCTAAGAGTATTACCGCAGATAAACTTCCATCTCGGTGTAAATAACCTCACATATCTCTCTCTGCCTCCTAAGCGGCTTCTGACAAGGCAATGCATTGTGAAGACTTCATCCTTAGCTCGTGTCTAGGCTTTAATTAAAACTCAGTTCACTCAGGAGGTGTTGTCACTGTGTCGAGAAATCTTTAGAAAGATGAGGTTTTATATCATATCAATCTGATTGTCATATTGAGGTAGTAAAATCTGTTGAATTGGAGCACTGGTGAATCATGTTAATGAAAACGGGGTCTTGGATGATGAAAAATGTGTTAACTGTCACCACCAATAATTCTCCTAAGAGGGTAACGGTTGCAGATGTGACTAAACGCTTGATTCAGTTTAATTAGTCACAAACATCATGAAGAGCTTTTGAAGATCTAATTAAAAAGAAACATAGTTTAAAATATAGCTGCAAGCAGCAATGAGGTGAAGCCGGTAAAGCAGGTAAAATGAACAAAAAACATTTTAGGCATCCTCAGAACAGGGTTCTGAGTAAATGGAGCTTTGAATCCATCAAAGATTTGCTGAGATACGACCCAACTTCCTGTTTGCCGGCTTTGCCGCAGATTTTGATTGGCTGTACCGGTCAAACCGTTTCGAAAATCTAAAATAATTTTGATAGTTTGTGTGAGGATTAGGGATGAGTATTGATAAGATTTTAACAATTCCGATTCCTTATCAATTCCTGCTTATCAATTCGATTCCTTATCGATTCTCTTATCGATTCTTAATGGGCAATAGTGTGTTTGCTTGCAGCAAACACACTATTGTTATTCTGCATACTTATTATTGGGTGTGCTTTGCCTTCGGCAAGGGCTCAACCTTTGTTCTCTCACATATATATTATTATTATTATTATTATTATTGGGTGTGCTTTGCTTTCGGCAAGGGCACAACCTTTGTTCTCTCACATATATATTATTATTATTATTTTTCTTCTTTTTGCCCCCCTAAAACTCAGTCAATATTTGGCCTACATAGACAACCTAGGTGTAAAAAGTTTCGTCTTGGTAGCGATGGAGTTGCTTGTATTTTTATTTACACTCCGTTGCACAGTTTAGGAGGTTACAACGTTTTTGTGGGAAAAAGTGTCTTCTGTCAACGAAGGGTACTGTCAGGCCAAATAGTGTCCTAGGGCCAAATAGTGTGATACCTGACGTCACAATGCCGTTCCGATGCAAGGACGCGTCCGTCGCTGTGCCGACCTCAAATTCCTGAGATATCTACGCGTGCCAGCAGCGGGAAATGTCCTGGTTGCTATTCTGGTTGCTAGGTAGGCGCTTCAAAATTACAATTTACCTCAGGCTCGCTCTCACAGTTTTGGACCATCATCAGCTCGACCTGTCATTTATCTGCTGACGCATCAAGGCCAGATCAAGACATCTACCCAGAGACAATCTACACCAGATAACCCTAAAATCATTCCTTTACATTTAGTTCTTAGACATAGTTATACAGTATATTGTTTTTATTAAGTAATTAGTTGATTTATTTTGAAGTAGTAACTTAGACTTTTGAAACTAGCAAGTTAGCTAGCTTTACACTAGTTTACAGAATAACATATTGTCATATCAGTATAACATTTTGTAATTCCGATTGTTTATATTGTAATATTGGCTGTTTAATTGATTGATTTAGAAGTTTAAGATTTAGTTGAAACTTTCTAGCTAGTCAGTTAGCTTTAGATAGTCTTACAGAATAATAGAGAAATACAGATAGAACCTATAGTTACAAAACAGACAGACATTTATACTTTGGCTATATTAATTAATACTTAGACATTTTGTAATTGAAGTACTTAAATATTTCATCCTTCAGTGACATTTTTAATTATCTCACAGCAGGGAAGTACAAGGAGGATGCCTCTCCTGGGCACAAGCGCTCCCTCCGGAGATCATCTGATAAATTCATGCTCCAGGGTAAGATTTGTTAACCATATGATATAAATAATCTTAACTACTACTAAATTGTTTTCCTTTATTTTACCTTAAATATTTTAAGACTTGTTTAAGACAATTGTCTTTAACCGTTTTTATATTCTAAATGGTTGCATGTATTTGAGGGCCAAGGATGGTCAGCCATGATGAAGAAAGTGTTTTGTCCGTCTCTTCATAAACAGAGTGACTAAGTTCAGTTGAGTTCTGGATTTTAATAAGTATTATCAATCTGCAGACTGGGAGAGAAAACCAGACCTCTGACAATAAATGACAACACAACACCAGGCTTAGGTCTCAATCATGTCTCTCTCAGCTCTGAAAGCCTGAGGACCATCTTTTATAGGGCACAGGAATGTAAACATAGATAGTGACAGTCAGGCAGTAATGATGTTACAACAGTCTCAGAGGAAGAGATTCACAGCTCCCAACACATGACTACTCAGACTAGAGAGATCATATTGGCGCTCTCCTTGTAGTCATGACAAAGGACGTTTACCCAGTACTTTCTCCTGATCACGAACATCTATTAACCCTGACACATAGACACAATCTACTCTTATTAATAGCAAGCTTACATGAGAACATACTAACTAGTATCCAATGACTAGTTATATTGATTAGTGAATAATGTAAGCACACCGGATATCGCAATTTCTTCCACAGCCACCAAGGAGGGTCATCATGTCTGACAAGGAAAGGGAGGCAGTTCTGACCGAGGTCCACGCCGGCCACTTCGGAGTGAAGCGCATGTAGGGTAAAATCAACCAGCGCTTCTACTGGCTTGGCATTGTCAAGGATGTGGAAGACTGGGTAGGAAAAAAACCTATATCAATTACAAACTGTAGCAATATTGTTATTGAGACACTGCTAAGGAGCAAACATTATCTCAACTTGCTCTTGATCGTTTGTTTCAAGGTCCACACCTGTGTGCCTTGCCAGAAGTTCGAGAAGGGGAATACAGATGCATCTGAGTTGAAGAGCATCAAGCCTGTTTCACCTTGGTACATGATTGGTGAGTTCTACTCATTCCACATTTAAATGAAACAGTTTCCCACCATTACTTACCGCCAAAAACATGTATTTGACTGTATGCCAGGTGTGGACCTCATCGGACCGTTCAAGTCATCCAGGAATGGGAATCGCTACTGCCTCACAGTGACTGATTTCTTCACCAAGTGGGTGGAGGCCATTCCCATCCAGGTGAGTTACATCTGTGCATTTAGTAGACACTTGTATCTCAATTTTCTCCTTGAAAATTAATGTTTTAATATAACAGCTATATTATAGCTCCATGTATTTTCTTGTGTTCTATGTACTGCTAGGACAAGACTGCCGTGGCAACATCCCAGGCCCTGATGGACATATTCCACACCCATGGCGCACCAGAGGTCATTCTGACGGACCAGGGCAGAGAGTTCTGGAACAAGGTCAAGTTGATGATAAATAAAACATTGGATTTCTTAAGTGTTGAGGATAGACTACACACATAAACCAAACTAATGATTACATTTGTACTTATTTAGGTTAACCAGATCTTGTTCGAGAAGTGGGGGGCAAAGCATCGGATCACGTCTGCCTACCATCCCCAGACTAACGGACTGGATGAGAGGACCAACCAGACGCTGAAGAGGGCCATCAGGAAGACTGGATGGGCATCATGAACGGTGGGAGGATAACCTGAAGGTAATCTTGTTTGCACATAACACCAGTGTTCAGGCTTCCACCAGGTATTCACCCTACCGACTGATGTATGGTCGGGAGCCACGGCTGTCAACCGAGGTATGTCAACTTTTGATATTTTATTCTCAAATATTGCTACATTTGCAATATAATAAAAAAAAACACTAACTTCACGCAACTATCTGCTGCATGTTCTGTATTATCATGTCATTTCAGATCATAGGTGACCTTCCTCATGAGGTTGACGGGCCTGGTGACGGCGCCTTCGAAGACCTCCAGACCAGGGCCAACAATGATGAGGAGGTTTTCGACAAGGTGCGAGAAATGACCTAACGTTACATCACATATTACACAACTGTGCACTGTACCTTTCACCACACGGTGCACTCAGTTTCTGTAACACCAATGTGTATCACCCATCTGAGTGATGCTAAGTAATTGTTAACGTAATAACAATGCATCACAGACACAAGAGTTATAAAACAGACAATATAAAGTTTAGCTGCTTTCCTTTCTCTTGAACGGTCAAGGTGCGACTCAACGTAGAGAAAGCCCAGGAGAAACAGCAGGAGGCCTACCGGAGGAGGACCAAGAAGGGGACCAAGCGCTTCAAAGTCCTCCCAGGCATGGAGGTGTTAAAGAAGGACGAGAGGAAGCGTGGGAGACCTGGACGCACAATGGATCCAGACTGGCCAACGAAGTACCCGTAAATAGACTTAGGTAGTGATGTCCAGTTTTGCCATTATAGCATGTCTTCTTTAGGGTGACTGAGGTTGGAGACAACAACTTGGTGCAGTTGGAGACCTTGGACGGCCAACAACTGAAGACCAGGACACCCTATGGCTCAGTGAAGTCTCTGCGGAAGAGTGAGTGTAACTTATAGCACAGTTCTCAATACAAAAAATCATTATAACACCACATCTGATAGATAACATTTCTTTGTTACTCTGTGATTGACACAAAGATTCTGAGCTAGCCCCCCCAAAGAGGAAGCTGTGTCCCATCCACCCGAGCCAGTGGGTTCTGATGACCCTGAACTGCTGAGCTCTGAGCCGGAGGGGGACTCACTTCAGGTACATAAAAAAAGCATTCTGCACTCATTTAAAAAATTCTATATTATAGTGGCTGAATACTGTCACAAGACAGCATCTACTCCTTTTGGCCAGTCCCTATAATCTAACATTATTGTGTTTTTTAGGCTACATGCATTGGACTCCAGGAGCCTGTGTCCCATCCATCTGAGACAGCGTGTTTGTATGGGCCTGAACCTCTGTGCTCAGAGTTGGAGGAGGACTGTCTTCAGGTAAACTTCATGTTGCTTTATATCACTATTATTTTTTTTTTTTATCAAACATGAGGTTGATGCCTATCATGTTATTAATCAATTTGTCTTATCTCAGGATGTCCAGGACTGTGATGATGTCATCATGTTAAGCGGGGCTTGGCCTGCCCAGCTTCACTGAGCAGGGTGGAGGTACTAAGGGCCACAGTTCTCTCCCCATGTTGTTGGCTGGATGATGTTTCCATTGACCACTCTCAGGCTCTCTTACAGGCACAACATCCCCATGTAGGAGGCCTCTACGCCACAGCATCCCTCGCCTTCCTCTCCTCTGTGCCTGCATCAACCCAGGGGTTTGTTCAGATTTTAAATGTTTGTGCGAACCACTGGGTAACGGTAAGTAACATCAACTGCAAGGTAGGTACAGTTAATGTTTATGACTCCTCTGGTCACAGCAAAACCGAGGAGTTCATTTCTCTAATAACTGGTCTTCTGTCTTCCCCAGGTCCGCCTGCAGTGGCCTGATGTCCAGCAGCAGAGAGGCAGCTCAGATTGTGGGCTGTTTGCAATCGCAAACAGTCTCGCTCTCTGCAGAGGTTAGGACCCAGCATGCGTGGAGTATGAACAGTCAGCTATGCGTCACCACCTCTTTTCCTGCTTTCAGGCTGGGCACCTGACACCATAAACAAATGGATGAATGATAACTTTCTTAAATTAAATGAAGACAAAACCGAAGTCCTACTATGTGGCCCCAAATCCAAAAGAGAGATGCTTATTAAGAATCTTGGAGGCTTAACCCCCTGTCTTAAACCAGAGGTGACGAGTCTCGGTGTAATCCTGGACTCAGATTTGAATTTCAACTCTCACATTAATAAAGTGACCAAAACAGCTTTCTTTCACCTGAGGAATATAGCAAAGGTACGACCATTCATAAACCAAAATGATGCAGAGAAGTTAATTCATGCTTTTATATCCAGCCGGCTGGACTACTGTAACACACTTTTCACTGGTCTTCCCAAGAAAACCACTGAAAGACTACAGCTCATTCAAAATTCTGCAGCTAGATTATTAACCAAAACTAAAAGGAGAGAACACATTAGTCCTGTCCTAGCTACTTTACACTGGCTCCCTGTTACCTTCAGAATTGACTTTAAGGTCCTTTTCCTCACATACAAAGCTCTACACGGACAAGGGCCTAGCTACATTGCTAACTCCTTTATAAACTACACACCAGCTAGAACACTGCGATCATCAAATGCAGGCCTATTAGAGGTCACCAGAAGCAGTCATAAGAAGATTGGTGATTCGGCCTTTGTTAATTACGCCCCAAAACTATGGAACAAATTACCCATAAATATTAGGGAAGCAAACACTCTAGACATTTTTAAAAGACAGCTTAAAACCTACCTTTTTACCGAACCATTTAAGTAATTTTATCTCAAAAGGGTTTTCCTACTTTTTAAAGTTGTTTTCTCTCTTGAACAGAGATCTTATTGGGATTTTTATTTGAATTATTTATCACTTGTATTATTGTTTTTATTGATTTTATGTAAAGCACCTTGAGCTACAATTCTTGTATGAAATGTGCTATATAAATAAAGTCTTACTTACTTACTTACTTACATTCTCCAGCTCCACACGGTGTCCCACGGCCAAGCCAGTGTACGCTATGGAGGTTAGCGTGCACTGCATCTGCAGGAGGACCATCCGGAAGGGAGTCGAGCCCCTGGTTTCTTGCAGGAGGTGTGGTAAGTGTTTTCATTCATCATGCCTGCCTGTTGTAAATAATGTAAAAGAGTTTCTTATATACTAGTGTAATAATTGGACCAATACGCTGTTCCTATTGGTCCAGAAGACGTTCTCAAAAGTTAATAAATCCATTTATATACCTCCTGAAAGTTCGCAGAGGTAAATAAACGTTTTTACGGACCTAGCAACAAGCGGTTGCCTTGGAGATGTAGCCATTGACCTTAACAACGTGGCATCTGCTCGGCAACAAAGTAGCCTAAATTGCACAAAAAAAAACTCAAACAACCAAATATGGTTTTTGCACAGGTCCGCAAACGCCCCGCAATCGCTTCCCGTTTTAAAGAAGTATCTGAAGCAGACAGAAGACGAATTGATGTCGTTGATATGTTGCCTTGGAGATGTAGTGACGTCACCAGTGCAAGTGCAGCTGATTGTTCTGACAACATGGCGTCTGCTCCAGATTCGACGTGTTTGATTTGGGATCTTCCCACGTATTGTTGTAGTATATAAGAAACCAAGGCTGTGTCTACTACCGTGCACTTGTGCACTTCGAGCACTGACTTTCAGTGCTTAGGGCGCTTACACTGACAGAACCAGCAGAATTCAGTGCACTGAAAGTACCCGGATGACGCACTGCAAACGGTCATAAAATGCAGTGTACAACGATGGACACTACTCGCCCTAAACGGGCACCATATTGGCTACGTAGCGGAAGAGCCCTTTCGGCAGCTTTTCCAAAGCTTGTTCTCTGGCATTTCATTTCATTTCTAAAATAATGGCGGACGAAATGACTCGCGAGCAGATTTAAGTCCGTCACTTCCGCCTTACATTTGCGGGTGCCGCGAGCAGATTTGCGTCCGTCACTTCTGCCAAGTGGTTAACGTAAGTGTTCCATTTGAGACAGCACTAATCAGCGACGGAGTGCACTACAGATGTAAGTGCACTGTATTGCAGTGCACTGTATTGCAGTGTACTTCGTAAAGTGTTCGGTAATAGACACACCCCAAATATTTACTCCTCGACAAGTCAGCAAACGCTTTGTCGCCTCGATTTGACCTACGGTCTCGGTTAACAAACGTTTTAACAAATCTCGGTTTACATAGGCGTTTGCAGACCTGTCGAGGAGTAAACATCTGCAGTTTGTATGTTCTTGCTGTAAAGTTGTTTTTTGGGTATTTTACAGATTTTCGAGGACACAGAGTAGGTTTGTATGTTGTGGAGTTGTTTTGTATATAGTTGTTTTGTATATAGCTGTGTATATCATATGTTATATAATTTGTCAAATCAGTTCTGAAATCGTTTCATAAAATCAGTTCTGTTGTTGTACAAATATAACTAATTGGTTACACTGTAAAGTTGTTTTTTGAGTATTTTACAGATTTTCGAGGACACAGAGTAGGTTTGTATGTTGTGGAGTTGTTTTGTATATAGTTGTTTTGTATATAGCTGTGTATATCATATGTTATATAATTTGTCAAATCAGTTCTGAAATCGTTTCATAAAATCAGTTCTGTTGTTGTACAAATATAACTAATTGGTTACACTGTCATACATTTTCCCTACTCTTTTACAGGTGTAGCAAACGTGTTTAGGACCATTCAGGAGTTGTCAAGATGCAGCAATTATGTCAACCTCTGTTACATTGTTCAGCCACTGCCAATTTATTTTATAAAATGTAACACTTTTTATGAAACCCATATGCAGAAGGCATTACGCATATAGCATAGTGCATGCAGTTGTAATTGAGTTCCAGGGATGTATGTAGTCATAGTATATGTATACAATTAAGAATTATAAACAAATATAGTTTTGAACTAGAGAGGATACAATTTCTGTGGAAATTGTAGGGTGTGCTTGTTTGCGTCGGTTGCAGATGGGTCCATTTAATAAACAAGCTGAACCCCCTTTGAAACAAGCTATTCTAACCACGTTGTCACTGGCAGTATTTTTCAGATGGAATCGCGATTCAAACAGTACTAGTACCCATCTGCTGACTGAAAATATGCCCCCAAACACGTAGCCTAAATAATATTTATTTAGGGGGAATGGCTAATTCAAAAAAGGTTTGCTTGAAGCGATCATTGTCAGTAACAAAGCCAAAAGCGACTTTTTGGTCTCAGTCTGGAGCCCTGGAGAAGCTGAATTGTGCTACGAGCAGGGATGTAGTGGGGGCTAAACGCACGTTTACTCACCTCCCGAAATTGGGAAATAGCGTTTATCCACCTCTAAATTGCGGAAGTGCGTTTATCCACCTCTAAATAGCGTTTATGTGCGTTAACGAACATCTAAGTTCCCAGCGCCTCGTATTCTGCCATTGGAATGATCTGAAATAAATTTGGTGTAATTTTAAAACACCAAAAACTTCATATTTCATATTGTTGAACATACGCTGTAGTCTGAATCATTTCATCTGCGCTGTATATGGTCTGTGACCCTCCAATCAATGCGTTGCGGCTGCGGCGGCGACACCAATCAGGATCCACGAAGTATGTAAACACATACACGTTGTGGATTAGCCTACCTGTTCGTAATGGATATATTAGCCATGGATATCAGGCGATTTTTGAAGAGACCATCGAGTGCTCCCACTCCCACAGATGCCTGCATAAGGCCTCAAGTACAGAGTAAGATCAATTCACGTTTGTAAACGTTGTTTTGGTTCGCACCACATCGCATTAGGGACTAACGCTAGCGGCTAGCCTAATAACGTGCTTTCAAATACGATGATGCAGGTACAAGCCAACCTTACTGGTTCCATCTAAATAGGCCTAATGAAACGTAATAATAAATAAATAATAATATTCATAGTTTACCCACCTCTAATTTTACCACTACACCACTGGCTACGAGCAAGCTACTATAGCCTAGTGCTAGCTGCTGTTGCTAGCCAAACTACACTGGGGGGACTGTTTGAATGCGACGGAAATTAAAAACTTTCTTTTGACATAAAGTTTAGGCTGTGGCATTGAAGACAGCGACGCACCACACAAGCTTGAGTTACATTACATTTACATTTAGTCATTTGGCAGACGCTCTTATCCAGAGCGACTTACAGTTAGTACAGGGACATTCCCCCGAGGGTAGGGTGAAGTGCCTTGCCCAAGGACACAACGTCATTTTGCACGGCCGGGAATCGAACCGGCGACCTTCTGATTACTAGCCCGATTCTCTAACCGCTCAGCCACCTGACTCCTGAGTTTAAATACATTATTTAATGTGACATTACTTACTGTACATGCAAGTCTTGAATTGCTTAAATGTATAATGCTGCTAGTACACCACGGCACGATACGATACTTGCTGTGCAACAGCAGAGAATGTGTTATCTTTGGGTCATTCTGACCCATCAGTCATTGTGACCCACCGTCGTATTGCGACAACTTTACCGCATACAAAAACAAAGTGAAGCATTTTCTTTTCACCGTTGGGCTGTCTCAGACCCCCCACATTGCGAAGGTTAAAAGAAAAGTATTTTTATTTGTTTTTGTATTGGGTAAAATTGGGTAAACACAACGATGGTTTGTTATGAACCTTTGGGTCATGTGACCCGAAGCCAGCACAAGGAATATAGAGAGAACTGCCCCTCTCGGGAAACTTCCGGGTTCTGAACTGGTTGCAGTTCCACCCTAGTTCCATACGAGGGCGCTAACGGTCCAGTGCAGAATGAATGGAGGTCTATGGAGCTATACCCTTCAAAATCCACTTTTCTCAGGATATAATTTTTTTTCTAGTAATTTGAATTTTGAATCCGAAAGTGGAGGCAAAACAAATACACACTGCTGGGTGTTATATTTTTTTAAAGTCGCCTTTCTGTTCTAAAAAGCCTTTTTAAATGTCATTGACGTCATACACATCGTACGACCAGAGATATTGTTTTACGGCAAGCTCTGGTCACTTCCTTTTTTCTCTCGAGCTATCGACAACACAGCTGACAGGTTAGGCTCTCCTTGTCAATACACATGCTAGAAAGAGTTTTGGGTTGCTAATGTTGCTAATGCTCTGACATTCTGATTCTGCTTCGGATGCCATCAAGCGGGATCTCTGGTCGAAGTCAGTCCTTCACTAACCAATCAGCATTCATTAGCAGAATGCTAGCGTGTTATGGGCAACAACGACTCACCCAGTAAGAAATAGAAAGGACATAAGTGCTTGTTCATTCAATTTTCGAGCTATAATCCATGTTTTACATATAAAAACTACAATAAAATCTGAGATTTCTCAACGCCAATCAGGTGAAAGAGACAAATTTAGCCTTTTAGCTCCATAGACTCCCATTCATTCTCCACTCGACCGCGATCACTCCCAGTGGAACTCTGGTGGAACTGCAACAAAATTCGGTACAATGGGGCTTAATAGGGAGTGGCCAGGCTCTCCTTAAACAGGGTCTGGCAACAGTCTCTATGCACGTCGTATCTAATGCGTCGTTGCTAACGTGTGCCGACGTTGTGACGTAGGCTAGCACTGAGTACCCTTCGTTGACATAAGGCACTTTTTTGCCACAAAAACTTAATTTAAACTTAAACCATGCAACGGAACGTAAATAAAAATACAAGCAACTCAATCGCTACCAAGACAAAACTTTTGACACCTACGCTGTCTATGTAGTCCAAATATGGCTTAGGGGTGGGTAAAAAAGAATAAGAATATATGTGAGAGAACAAGGTTGTGCCCACACCCAATAATAAGAATAGGTAGAAAGAAAGGTAGTAACACTTAAGGTGGCTTCGCGGCTTGGCCACCAATAAGTCATATCATTCCAACTTACTTATTTTTACTATAAATGTTTCTTTATGTTGAAAACAAAAAAGTCCTCTAAAATGTTCAGTAAATGAATGCAACGACCAACAAAAAACATTAAATCCCTTTTGCTGCCAGCAAAGATTTACGTCTAGATGCAGTACATAGGCTACAAATGTAGAATTGATACAGAATAATTCATTGAACAGAATATTTTTACTTCAACATGGTTTAAATCTTAAAGATCTTGTAAAGCAAATTCCATGATTTGCTTCTGAGTACATTATATACGTGTGAAATAAGTTCCTGAAAGCATGTGCAAAGCGCAAAAACTTTGTCGCACTGAAATGTGGAGTTAGACCGTTGAACAGTTTCTCTTCCGTTTTCAGCTCAAGTTTTGTATAGGCGGAGCTAAAACCCGACCGATCTACGTCACAGCGACCTATCTAAGTCAGATCACAGACTGTTGCATTCTGTTACTCAGCTGGTACGATGCAAAGACAAAGTAATTAATACATAAAACACGCAGAGACTGCAGGTAGGTCTGTTCTGATATCTGCAATTGATTTAGCTAGTGTTGCTGTTGTTGCTAAATTCAACGAATTAGAGGGGGCAGAGATTCAGCTCCTTCAAGCGACACGCCCCCCCCAGTCTCAAGCAGAGAAGACTGCTAATTTTCTCGCGATTTCAAAGCCTAATTTAACATACTTGTCTGAGGGTTTTTTTCATTCGAATTTGGATGGGTAGTTAACAACACATTCTTCTGTGGTGTGATGAACTTAAAACTTATTTTCAATTTCACTTTACAGGATCTTTAAAGGAGTTAAATGAAAATTGTGTTTTGATTCCAATTATAGATTCAGTCTGTGTTTGTCAGTTAGTAAAGCTTCCTGACGCAGGTGAACAAGACTCCTGCTCTTAGCCCGCAGTGTTACTTTACCTCCTTAAGGTGGACGATGTGTGCAGAAATGTGTTCTTTTAAATTTCCGTATGTAGCCTAAAAGTGCTTCTGCAAATGCTCGTCTTCTCTCTCTCTAACCTTCTCTCTCTCTAACCTTCTGGCCTGTAGAAGAGTAATTGGTCTCTGGATTAATCTTCTTTGGTGGTCATGCTGTGCTCATCAAGCAAGCCTAATTGACATATGGTAAATGCTGAATCACTCATTCACACACGCGGACCCCACTAAACCTTTTCTTCTACTTGTTAGGATGGACATCTGGATGTGCATGTGATGGTGGGCTCCTTTGCCTTTGTATAATTAACTCTAGAAACGGAATAGTACATTTTTATTTAGTTCTTTTAGGCACTGTCACACCAGTTCAATTCAAGGCATCAGCACAAAGAAAAAGTACTCCTGAAACGCTTCATATTTGTGCAATATACAGTATCACAATTGTGGGCATTCATATTTGTCCTTGTGAAGGGCCAAACTACAATTGAATGATCCCAGAATGAATAAAATATCAACCTTTTATGAATGCCTATATTAACCATATTTCTATAGCTAGGTAGGCCTACTTTCCACACATCATAAACAATAATGATTCTTTCTTGGGATAGCTGTAGAGATCCACAGCTAATATAACTCCCACACCCATGTGAGCTTAAGAATTCCAGGAGGATTTTGCAGATAATTAATAAGATGGAGGTCCATCGTCTCTCCAGCCTACTGGCAGTGTCTTTGAGTTTTTAGGACAGATGTATTGCGTGTTTGCTTTAGCCCACTGGTAAAGAGCATAATGAATACATTTACGATGTTGTCATGCAGGGGGAGCGTTCCCGTGTCTAGCACGGCACGTATCCATGGCAACCCTAATGCTGCAGGTACAGCCAGATCACTGGTGGTAATTGCTTCAAACGGATGCATACTTTTACCAAATTGACCTTTATCAGAACCTTGAGCTGTATTAATCTTCTGTTTTGTCTCCATTTAGTCTGACGCCACACAGACTTGCCCTGATTTATGAAGGCGTCTGGAAGAAAGCGTGCACCAGACAGCAGCTTTGCAAACCGGCATGTGAATGGCGTCATTTCAACCTGTATGTCAGGTAGACTGAAAAATGCATCCCATCAGACAGTCTCTGATGCCTGGCTGGAGTGCAGTGGTCATTATGAAAGAGTCTCTGGTCCCAGAGCTTGATGCTGCAGAGGCTGTGGGGTGTGCATTGCCCTTAGATCATAATGACCAAAATATCATATCACCTTCTACAAACCCCATATTTTTACTGTTATGCACAACACTCATTCCTAAAAATGTCTGTGTTTACTGTTTATCTTTACCGACTGTCATTCAACATAGGTAAAACTGTTCTGAGTTTGGGCAGCTTCCTGTTCTAAGGGACAGGACCACCTAATGGTACAGTGCTCCACAGTGTTCATCCTCTCAGAGCACCTATATTTGGGTGTGCTTTGCCTTCGGCAAGGGCACAACCTTTGTTCTCTCACATATATATTTATTATTATAATTTATTTTCGCCCCCCTAAAACTCAGTCAATATTTGGACTACATACACAACGGCGGTGTCAAAAGTTTCGTCTTGGTAGCGATTGAGTTGCTTCTATTGGAATTTACGTTCCGTTGTATGGTTTAGGCTTCAGTTAAGTTTTTGTGGCGAAAAGTGAAGCTAACGGTGGCTAATTTGCTAGCCACAGTCACTGACGTTACTAACGTCACTGCGTCACTAACGTCACGAAAACACGCGTGACTACCTGTAGCAGAACATTCGTTTCACATCTGTTAACTTGGGGGATAGCTAGGCTAACTATAGCTTTACTGCAAGGCAGCTGCAGGAACGCCACAAGCAAAGAGGCCAGGGTGATAACTATTTACTCATTTTACTTTGTGATGTGAAACACAATTATGAAATGTAATGTACAATATTAGCTGATATTATTAAGGAAGTAGGCCCACATCTACTTTTGGAAACGGTAGTCTACTATTTCACTGAAGCATTAGCATCATGACATTAGCCTCTGTTGCCCGGGCAATACATACTATAGTGGTCTATGATGCATCTGTTTTCAATCTTTAAAATAAACATTCCTCACAAATACATTTTCGTTGTAGGAGTTATTATGACATTACATTACAAGTAAACGATTTGTGGGTGAAATTATCATTACCTGTGGTTTCAAACCAGTGTTGCTCACTGCAACGCTGTAGCCTACGCGAGACACTACAAAAACATCTACACAGCTGTAGGAAGTCAAACGGCGACAGAACATGTTCGGCACTCCCCTTACTTAAATCAAAAGTCTATCTAACTGCTAACCTTAACTTCATTGCCACAGCCTAAACTTTGTCAATCTGTTCATGAAAATAATTAATTTCAGCCTAAACCGTACAACGGAACGTTAAATCCAATTCAACCAACGCAATCGCTACCAAGACGAACACAGCAGTAGTCTACTGTACTGTAGTAGTACAATTTACCGGGGCAGCTTCTCCACACAGGGATAGCGCACTTTGCGTTGTTACTGTTGTTACTTAATGATCGCTACCAGTGAGCTTTTCATGAAAGCGATTTTCCACTAAATAAATGTCAAGCTTATTTACGTTTTTGGGGGCATATTTTCAGTTAGAAGATGGTACTGTTTGAATCGCGATTCAATCTTTTACTGCCGGTAACGTCGTAGAATAATCTTCAAAGGGGGTTCTTTATTCATGAATGAATGCAATGAGTAGGCTAAATGCATGAAAATATCACGAGAAGGGAAAAACTTAAAAGGACGTTTACGTCATAGAGATTAGGTCAATCTTTACACCGGTCTGCCAAATTTATTCGTTTTGATTCAACGATGAGGATGCCTTTTGCAGGGGAAATGAGAAGATCTATTTCATTCTACACTTCACTCGTATTTTCAGTTGTAAATGAGCAGCAAAAAAATAAATGCTTTTAAATCTATGTAATTTTTATAAATAATAAGTATGCATTTTTATATAAAATATACAGAAATATCAGTTTTAAAAATGTCATTCAAAAACGGACCCCTGTGCAACCGACGCAAGCAAGCACACCCTACAATTTCCCCAGAAATTGTACCCTCTCTAGTATCTCTGTGTTCCTGCTGCCTAAGGTATCAACGGGCAATTTTGCTGTATCAAAACAGCTTTTTGTCATCTTCTGATGTGCAATTACTTTTTTCCCCCGTTCACCAGAAGCAAAGTCCACTATTCAAATTTCTCCTGTACACTGGATATACTTTATCTCATACTTTCCACTAAGGTCAGTATGCTCTTGTTTGAAGATATATTTGTCTGAACATTAAGTGCGTCATCACAATGACTTTGGTCATAATAAATGGAAATAATTATTGCTTGCTATAGTGTGTAGTCCGGGTGTCCCCCTGACCCCACCTGTCATATGCTAAAATCTGGAGTTGCCGGATGGTGTCTCTACTTGAGGGGTCTCACACCTCATTGTGTAACTTACTGTAGCATTGCTAGTCATATGTTGATTGTGACGCAGCCTGACTGAGCTTTCCAAGTTGGAAAGGTTGATCCATGCATGGAGCTGCAAGAACAGGGGGTGAGCAAAGAACAGACTTCACATTATCAAATGCTTGCTGACAGGACAATGACCAGATGTATTTTACTTTACCCTTGAGTAGGTCAGTCAGAGGAGCGACAACCGTAGAAAAGTTCCTACAAAAACTGTGGTAGTAACCCACAAGCCCAAGGAACTGCTGGAGCTCCTTTTTGGTGGTGGGCACTGGGTAGTGCTCAATGGCAGTCACTGTAGCCTGAAGGGGCTGCACAATCCCTTGCCCAGGTATCTAACTGTGGCCTTAGCAAACTCACACTTTGCCAAATTTACCGTCAAACGGGCATTACGCAAGTGGTCAAACAGCTGCTCAATACGAACCACATGCTCCTCCCAATATCACTGTAAATCACAACATCATCCAGGTACACAGCACATCCTTCAAGCCCAGACAACAATGTTCATCAGGCGCTGGAAGGTGGCTGGTGCATTTCGCAACCCAAAGCTCATCACTGAATAAGAGAAAAGACCAGAAGGCGTTATAAAGGCTGAAATTTCCCTTGCTCTCTTGGACAGAGGTACCTGCCAACAACCCTTCAATAAATCAAACGTACTAACATACCGGGCTCAACCGACCTGATCCACACAATCCTCCATACGTGGCAGGGGAAAAGCGTCTGGTTTGGTGACTCCATTAACCTTACGGTAGTCTGTGCAAAATCTGGGACTCTTATCAGATTTGTCTACAATGAGGCAAAGAGACGCCCAGCTAGAGGATGACGGCTCTGCGATACCGTTTTCAAGCATATACTTTATCTCAACGTCCATCACCTTACGCTTCTCCTCAGACACGCGATAGAAACGCTGACGGATTGGCTGTGCCTCGCCCACATCAATGTCATGCTCCATCAAGTGTGTTCTACTAGGTGTATCACCAAATAAAGAAGGATAGCCATGATCAAGAGCAGACAGCTCAGCACCCCTCTCCTCAGACAGGTGACCAAACATAAACTCCAGTTCACGCAGTGTCTCAGAGTTTTTCAACCGACTTTTCAACAGACTGTCATCAGGCGATATAACCCCGTCATCCTCCTGCAGAGGAAAATGTGCACTATCAACTGGGACCGCGACTAAAATAGGACTAACAGACCCTTTCAGCTCCCTACTGCTGCATACAGAATCCTCTGACTCCCGAGCATAATAGGGTTTGAGCAGATTTATATGGCAGAGCTGGGTTGGTTTACTGCACAAGGGTGTTGACAATAAATAGTTTTGACTTGAAGTCTGACGCAACACTGTCAACAGCCCAGTGAACTTAGCTTCAAAAGGAGAGCTGAAAACTGGCAACAACGCAAGAACCTGGTCACCAGGACTAAACTGGCGCTGCACAGTTTTACGGTCGTAAAGCCGCTTCATTCTCACCTGTGAAGAGGCCAACTTTTCCCTGGCCATCTCCCCAGCTGCGTGCAACCTGTGGCGGAAACCATTAACATAATTAATCAGGTTCTGAGGCGGTACTGGGTTCTCCACAGTGTCCTGCAATAATGCGAGTGGCCCACGCACTGTATGGCCAAAAACCAGTTCATTCGGGCTAAAACCTGTGCTCTCCTGCACAACCTCTCTGGCTGCTAACAGTAGCCCCTCTTCCCAATCTTTGTTCAATTGAACACAATACCCCCGTAACAGAGACTTGAGGGTCTGGTGGAACCTCTCCAAAGCTCCCTGACTCTGAGCGTGGTATGCAGAAGCCTGGTTATGTCTAACATGCAACTGCTTTAGCACTTGGGCAAATAAATGGGATGAAAAATTTGATCCTTGGTCACTCTGAATTTGGAATTTCAAAAATGGAAATGAACCGTGTCAGTGCTTTGACTACAGCCTTAGCAGTAATGGAACGCAATGGATACACAGCCGGATACCTGGTGCTCTGACACATTACTGTCAGCAGGTAGCTGCTACCAGACTTGGAACGAGGCAGAGGACCCACACAGTCTATTATCAGGTGCTCGAATGGCTGCTCCACCACCGGAATCGGGTATAACGGAGCCGGGGAAATACCCTGATTGGGTTTACCGGTCATTTGACATGTATGGCACGTTTTGACATAACTAAACACATCCCTCCTTACACAGGGCCGGAAAAAATATCGCAGCAAGTACTCGTATGTCTTACTAACTCCCAAATGGCCTGACTGATCATGAGCGGTCTTCAGAACTTCTCCACGAAACTTAAAAGGAACTACTACCTGAAACACAGGATTATCAGCAAAGCTATCACCATGTAGAAGCCATTTCCTCACCAGCAACTAGTCCTTCTCCCAAACAACCACCACTCACAGCCACTGCTGCTACCACTACTAAACACTAACCTCTGGCGTCACACCAAAAAGGTCAAACACAATTGGACGAGCCCCCATGTGACGCAGCCTGACTCTGAGCTTTGTCAACAAACGAGGGAGACGGACAAGGGATGACCAAAATAATAGGTATTTATTATAACACTAAGTTAACGAATAGCGGAAGTCAATATCCCAGTGAAAAACAGCGGTCTGCAACCGGGAAGGGATCTTTTCCGAACTGGAAGAGTAGTCTTGATATAACCAGACCGGGCACAGGTGTGGCTCATCAGGCCTGATGACCCATCACTCCAACAGGACACCTGAAAGACAACCAGCAATAAAGAGAGAAGACACCTAGTGGAGGGGAGGGTCGTCACATGATAAGTAAGGGTCAAGATGTGGTGTGATTGGTTGTTCTTGTGTATATAGGGAAATGTGAAGCATTGTTCTGTGGATTCTTGATCTCCTGAGACCTTCTCCTCAGCTCTGGCTTGTCCTTCTCCTTCCTCACCTCTTGCTTTCTCTCTCTGGTTTACAATAATCATGGTAGAGTAGGTAAAAGCTAACCTTCATTTTGTGACATGTTTGCCTTGTAATTGATTTCATTCATTTCCAATGTTATTAAATGTATATTTCATTTAACCTTACTTTGACCATTCTTGCTCTGATGTAACCCATAGAATCAAATAACGAATTCTATTTGTATTGGCATTATTTTGTTAATGTTAATACACTGTTCAGTTTCCCATCTTCCTTTAAACCATAGGGGAATTCGTTTTGGTTGTTTGGCCAACATTTAACCCCCTACAAGTGTAAGAAGCATTTCATTTCTGAATAACAAAAAGCATGTCTCTTCACCTTTACAAGTTAATGATTTGATATTCTTGTTGAGGGGATTTCAGTGAGAACTATATGAGTCAAAATGAATATTTCCTTTTTCTAAAACATTAACTACAGACCCTCCAGCACCATTTGTGTTGTCTTTGTAAATAATTCAATTCTAGTCCTGGTTTCTGATCACAGCTAGGAGAGGCACATTATCTCTGTGTCTGTCCCACAAGCACCATTAGGGTGAGGGCCCCAGCTTCATTTCCAGTTTTTTATCTTTCACTCTGACCCTAAAGCTGTTTGCTAACCAGAGGAGTAGAGGGTATTCAATTAGCTGAAATGACTGGCTAATAGCGTTTAATGAGCTGTGTTTTGGCATGATGATGTCTTCCTGCGCTTGTTTGCAGAGCGAGGTGATCTGACACCGTCTGTTTGCGTTGTGTTTGTTGTGTTGTGCGTGTTTGTGATGTTTGCTGTGTATTTGTGGGGTCCTGTGTGTGGTATGTGTTTGTGGGCTTATGTGTATGTGTGTTTGAGGTTTTGTGTAGGTGTGTGGGTTGTGTGTTTGTGAGGATGTGTGTGATCATGGAGATGACAGGCTTAATGGTGAGAGATCTACGGTGTCAGGACCTCCCTGAGGGCCAGCAGCTCTCAGCCAGGCTCAGGGAGAGGAAGTCTGCAGCTAGACACAGGCTGTCTCACATCAGCTGTGGAGGAAGAATCTGCTAATATGGTTCTAGCAACACTGGCCCAAATGGACTAGTTATTCTCCAAAATGAGCAGAAGTACCACACAGTGACTCTGCAGGGTTAGCAAGCAGCTTTCTGCTCCACACTGGAAACTAGGGAAAGATCTAAGGATATTGCTGGTCTGTTCTGAAGAGTGTACCACATTAGTTCAGGGTACTGAATTGCATTACTTTTGACAGTGAAATTAATTCCTTTTGGGTTTGATGTCTCGGCGGTTAGTTACTTCGATAGTGTTGTTGACCTAAATGTTCCAACCTCTGGATAAGGTTTTGTAATGATTTTAGTGGTTGTTATCCTTATAAGGAGCCTTGTGAATTTATTTAACATTTCTTATCACTGTTAACTTATTTCTTTAATCTTTTGCCAGTGTGACACCAATTAATCCATCAATTGCCTAGACTTGTTTCTCAGTTATTTTATTTGTCAATACTTCTTACACCGTCGTAGCTACTCAGTTCTTAACCCTTGTGCTGCCTTCGGGTCACATGACCCAAAGGTTCATAACGAAGCATCGTTGTGTTTACCCAATACAAAAACAAATAAAAATTATTTTATTTTAACCTTTGCAATGTGGGGGGTCTGAGACAGCCCAACGGTTAAAAGAAAATGCTTCACTTTGTTTTTGTAGGAGGTAAATTTGTCGCAATACGACGGTGGGTCACAATGACTGATGGGTTAGAATGACCCGAAGATAACACAACCCTTGTGTAAAATTGGGTAAACACAACGGTGGGTCGTTATGAACCTTTGGGTCATGTGACCCGAAGGCAGCACAAGGGTTAAGTGCATCGGACGTCCGGTGTTAGGGAGTGTAATCTGTGTAAGAAATGTATGGCTGTATGCGCTGTATCTATAGGTGGCACTAGTGACTTTAGTGAGGCTTTGGGGGAAAAAAGCTCTAAACTTGAGAAAGTTCCATCTGAAAGTGTGTTTACAAAAAACCTTTGTCTCACACTTCTCCATTTGTATTTTAGCAAGCAAAGTGACTGTGTTTGTCATGCTATTATTGGTACTGGTATATATAAATGTTACAGGAATGTCTGTGTTTTGCTTTAAATTAATTTTCAGAGCCATGGTGAATTTTGGATTTAATAAGCCATTATCACGTAATCTGTATTATGGTTAGGTGCTATAACTACTCCACTAGGCACACTAACAAAGGGAAGGCCTAATGACGTTTGCGTTACTTATTGTGTGTCTTGCAGTTGGTTTCATATATAGCCATGTTAAATTGATTTTCTTTTCTTTTTAAATTAAACCTAGTGAACTGTCATTTTAACAATAATCATTGGGCAACCCTCAACATTTATGTTACTATATGTTTGCAGGGCCAGAAGGTTTTATACAGCAACTCAAACTAAACCTATTGAGCCTTCTCTCTCATCTCTGTGTAGCAGTATGGCCAGAATGTTAAATTTCTGAAGAATTGGGTTTATTTATATGGTTCTCCTCCTCCCTTATGTGTGTGGACTGGAAGGAGACCCACATAAGGAAGGCCCATGCATGTGCCTTTGTTGATATTTAAGAGTTTAGTGTGCTGCTGAAGTAATGGACTGCTCGTGGCTTCACATCTAAACCCATTACTTTCCTGAGCTCTCTCTCTCTCTCCACACCCCACATGAGTGAACAACTCACTTCTGTAAAGGGAGACCTTGCAGTTTTAATGCTGCGATGTGTCAAATGTAATTACGATGCACTATACTGTACGTGTTGATTCTTTCTCCCCTCGCACCCCGTATTCACTTAAGACGTCAATAATTAATGTTCTGCGGTAATGAGAGCAATTTACTTTTAAA
Organism: Osmerus mordax; assembly: GCF_038355195.1. Taxonomy (NCBI): domain Eukaryota; kingdom Metazoa; phylum Chordata; class Actinopteri; order Osmeriformes; family Osmeridae; genus Osmerus; species Osmerus mordax. Next base: position 10,997,763 of record NC_090051.1, on the reverse strand, counting down.
TGTGGTGAAATACAAAGGATGCCACCAACTGCTTTTAAACAATTTCAACATGTTGAATATTTCACAATGTGAGGGAGCCGCATGTTCAGGGCTGGACCGTGCGGGAGATGCACAGATGGGGCAGGCCTTGGGCAGTCTGGATTGGTTCATGTTGGGGTGTGGTGCCAACACTGCTGCTCTAATGAGGTCCACACACCCAACAGGAGAGAGGGAGGGGAAATGGACATGTCTAGAATAACCCATCACTCCCAGGTCAGACATATGACATCAGACTCCTAGTCATAGAACCCAAGCTCTGTTTCAGCAGGTGCAAACACGCACACACGCACGTACACACAACCAAACCAGCAAGCCTCAATAATAGATTTGAAGCTTCGTCCCTGTAATTCTAGTTGACGGACACTAATCACGTTGAGTGACTCCTGCAACTATATCTCTCTCTTATCTGCACAGAATACCGCCCTGCATAGCGAACACCATTACAGCACCCTCCGCTGCCGCCGTCATCATTACTGCTGCCATGGAGACAGGAGGGCGGACAAGGTCTCACCCAAACACATCAGCAAGTCTGAGTCGTCCAGCCCCGGCCTGCTGTGAGGCTGCCAGCCCCGGAGGTCAGCCAGGATAAGGGGGAGGAGGCAGAGCCAGACAGAATATTCTGCATCACAAGATAGGACAGTTTCAGGAAATCTATGTATCTAGGTGGTTAATGCCAAGTGGGGGGGTTTGGGGGGTGGTCAGTATATAAAGAGGAATGGATGGTTGAAACATTCAGGGGAAGAGAGTAAAGGAGGGAGGGAGAGAATGGGTACAGTAGGTGCTGTGTGAAATGTGTACGTGTGTGTTCCCCGGCGGGGGGGCTGTGGTGGGCAAGCTTCCATGCCTGAGCCCCCATGCTACTGATTCTGATCCTGCAACCCCCCAAACCCCTCTGACCTGGACGCCTGCTGTGCGATGAGATTAGCTGAGGTGCAGCCTAAGATCAGGGCCACGCTGGGGCTTGCGCTTCATCAAACAGGCCTGGTGGAGCTGGAGCTGGCATGAGCAGGGCGTGCTGGACCAAGGCGGTGCCAGACTTGGGCCCAGGTATCAGAGCCTGCAGCATGACTAAAGACACCTGTCTGGACCTCATCCTCCCGCCACGAGGCCCAGCTGGCTGCTGACCCCGTGCTTTCAAATATTATAATAGTAAAAGGTTTAGAGTGAGCTCAGAGCAACTCAGCAACTAATTATATGAAGGGAGGGTGGAGGAGAAGCGAGAGGGGGGGGAAGAAGACAAGAAAAAGAGGAAGATGGGGACAGAAAAGTCTGCAATGGGCACAATTGTTTATTTCCCTGTGCCCGCCCCCTGATGTGAATCTGCTCCATTCTCTTTAGGGGGCTGAGAGCCCAACAAGCTCTGCAGAAGATGGATTGGCAGACTCCTGGTGGATTCTGGAAACAAACTAATGTGGAGTTCAGGCTTCCTTTGAGAACTGTGTGGTGTATTTCAGACATAAATATCAGCACGCTATGTGTCAATACGTGCTCCTGGTGTATGTTTAGTTTGAGACGGATGTTCAGTTTATTTAGTGGAATGAACTGTGGAACTAATAGGTTTTTCATACTTATTGATTCTTGTGGTCACACATATTCTCTCATTTTGTGAAACTGTGTTCATCGATAACTTTCATGGGCAGTTCAAAACAGGCATTATTCATGTAATGCGTAAACATCAAACTTCCTTTCTTGTGTAGAGCTGTCATCTCTAATTTTACACATAATGTTGATTGTTGGTAGAAAAAAAGACTCGGCATCCTTAATTTTAGTTGCTTCTGTGAAGGTTCTATTTTCATCATCACCCTTAGGTGATGTAATTTACAGTATGAACAAAACAATGTTTGTCTTCCACTCTACTTGTCATATTACTAACCTCAGGCTCCAACTGCGGGAGAAGGCTGTTTTTTTGCCTTTTTTACCAGTGCTCTCCCGAGATGTGGACAAAGGAAACCAAATGCTGCTGTATGGCCAATACTAAATATTTAAACACACAATTATATTGGATTACCCTAACTTATTAAATAAGAAAAGTAATGTGATACTTGTTTGAATTCGAAATGCCTCCATTGCTGTGTCCAGTCATGACGTTGCTTCAGTGGATCTTGATAAAGTAGCCTCAGGGTCTGCAGTAAAGACGTGTTCAGGCAGCCAGACCGTAACAGGCTGGAGATGGGAGCTAGCAATATAGGCCATTTACTGCGCCAGTATTTACTGCCAGAGAGTATAACATGAAATGGAGGTAGGTTATGAAAAAGTCATGGAGGTTGCAGAGTGTTGAAACTGTAAGTAACGGAAAGTACTGACTATACATTTTCACTCAAGTAAAAGTAAAGAAGTATGGACTCTGACATATCTTAAGTAAAAAATAGCCATTACTACTACCTGTTTTAGTGTCACAATGGAAACTGGACCTCACTTAGGGTTGCCAACTTTGTCACTATGAAATATGGGACAAAGGGTGACCTACCGCAGCAGTGTGGGTAAGGTTTTGTGTGAATATAGGCCTACAGTGTATTGTTTTAAGACATTTGTACGATATTTGGTGATTTGGCGTATTAACTTACCGCATACTGATGCGCAGTGGCGATTCTACACGGGTGCCTACAGGGGCCAGTGCCCCTGTAAAAATGTCCCTGGACCACCCTGTGGCCCCCCCCTGAGCTGACTGAATAATATATATTTTGTAATTATGAATTAATTAATTTGGGCACTTATGTTAATGTTAATGATATTTAATGTTTAAATATCATTTGTTTCCGTTTTTTATGTGCCCCTCTGATTAAACACTGGCCCCACCAGTAAAATGTGTCTAGAACCGCCACTGCGTGTGAAGCATAGACTTATATTTACATTTAGCAGACGCTCTTATCCAGAGCGACTTACAGTAAGTACAGGGACATTCCCCCCTAGGCAAGTAGGGTGAAGTACACAATGTCAATTTGAAATGGCCGGGAATCGAACCCACAAACTTCTGATTACTAGCCCGATTCCCTAACCTCTCAGCCACCTGAGTCCTGACTTATATACAGTAGACACAGCAAGCCTGCTCTTTAAAGATGGCGTCCCCATTCATTTCTATGGAAACTGCTCAGTGGCACAGTGAGGCAAGCGAGAGTGCGAAACGGACCGTGCCATCTTTCCAGTTCTGGCTCGTCTGGTCTTGTACAGAACAGTGGCTCGCCTTGCTCTGACTTCCGAGACTCGTGCACGCTTGCAACTAGCTGTACACGTCATACCTGTCGCGAGCATGTGAGCTAAGGCATTGCAGTAGAGTCAGAAAACTTGCAGAATGGAGTACAAGTCCAATTAAGAATCAGATACGTGCACTATAGAGAGCATACTGGCTGGTTGCATCACAGTGTGGTACGGGAGCTGCACAGACAGGGACCGCAAGGCCCTACGAAGTGTGGTCTGGTCTGCTGAGTTCATCATCGGCAGGAAGCTCCCAGCCCTACAGGACACCTACCACACACAATACCTCAAGAAAGCTGGCAGGATTCTAAGAGACTGTTACCACCCATCCTTCAATCTTTTTACCCCGTTGCCTTCTGGCAGGCGATACCGAAGCATTCGGTCTTGCACACGCAGACTGGACAAGGGCCATCAGGCTTCTGAATGGACATTGATATGAACACTGATACATTTCTCACTAGTCACTTTACACACTGTCACTTTCAGCTACTGGTTGCATTATCAGCAATATTGCACTTCACTTGTCTTACATTTACATTTAGTCATTTAGCAGACGCTCTTATCCAGAGCGACTTACAGTAAGTACAGGGGCATTCCCCCCGAGGCAAATAGGGTGAAGTGCCTTGCCCAAGGACACGACGTCATTTGGCAGAGCCGGGGATCGAACCAGCAACCTTCTGATTACTAGCCCGCTTCCCTAACCGCTCAGCCACCTGACTCCCATCTTAGGTTAGCATAGGTTTATAAAGTTAGTATAGGTTATTTCAGCTACTGGTTGCACTATCATCAATATTGCACTATTGTACTAAACTTGTCTTAGGTTAGTATAGGTTATTGGGTGTGCTTTGCCTTCGGCAAGGGCACAACCTTTGTTCTCTCACATATATATTATAATTTTTATTTTTTTTGCCCCCCTAAAACTCAGTCAATATTTGGCCTACATAGACAACGTAGGTGTCAACAGTTTCGTCTTGGTAGCGATTGAGTTGCTTCTATTGGAATTTACGTTCCGTTGCATGGTTTGGGCTTAAGTTAAGTTTTTGTGGCGAAAAGTGAAGCTAACGGTGGCTAATTTGCTAGCCACAGTCACTGACGTTACTTACGTCACTAACGTCACGAAAACACGCGTGACTACCTTTGGCAGAACATTCGTTTCGCATCTGTTAACTTGGGGGATAGCTAGGCTAACTATAGCTTTACTGCAAGGCAGCTGCAGAAACGCCACAAGCAAAGAGGCCAGGGTGATAACTATTTACTCATTTTACTTTGTGATATGACACACAATTGTGATGTGTAATGTACAATATAAGCTGATATTATTAAGGAAGTACATCTACTTTCGGAAACAGTAGTCTACTATTTCACTGAAGTATTAGCATCATGACATTAGCCTGTGTTGCCCGGGCAACACATACTACAGTGGTCTATGATGTATCTGTTTTCAATCGTTAAAATAAACATTCCTCACATATACATTTTCGTTGTATGATTTATTCTGACATTAGTAAACGATTTGTTGGTGAAATTACCATTACCTGTGGTTTCAAACCAGTGTAGCTCACTGCAACGCTGCCTCCCCGAGACACTAGTGTGAGTAGCTAACAAAAACTCCTCAGCTGTTCAAGTCAAACGGCGACAGAACATGTTCGGCACTCCCCTTACTCAAAAGTCTTTCAATAGTTGAAACAATCTGACTACTAACCTGAACTTCATTGCCACAGCCTAAACTTTGTCAATCTGTTCATGAAAATAATTAATTTCAGCCTAAACCGTACAACGGAACGTTAAATCGAATTCAACCAACGCAATCGCTACCAAGACGAACACAGCAGTAGTCTAGTACTGTACTGTAGTAGTAGAATTTACCGGGGCAGCTTCTCCACACAGGGCTATATCGCATTTTGCGTTGTTACTGACAATGATCGCTACCAGTGAGCTTTTTATGAATGAGCGATTTTCCACTAAATAAATGTCAAGCTTATTTACGTTTTTGGGGGCATATTTTCAGTTAGCAGATGGTACTGTTTGAATCGCGATTCTATCTTCTGCCGGTAAAGTCGTAGAATAATCTTCAAAGGGGGTTCTTTATTAATGAATGAATGCAATATGAGTAGGCTAAATGCCTGAAAATATCACGAGAAGGGACAACTTAAAAGGACGTTTAAGTCATAGAGATTAGGTCCATTTTAACACCGGTCTGCCAAATGTATTCGTTTTGATTCAGTCTGTCAGCTGCCTCTTGCAGGGGAAATGAGAAGACATCATATTTCATTCTACACTTCACTGGTATTTTGAGTTGTAAATGAGCAGCAAAAAAAAGATGCTTTTAAATCTATGTAATCTTTATAAATAATAAGTAGGCCCGATGCATTTTTATATAAAATATACAGACCCCTGTGCAACCGACGCAAGCAAGCACACCCTACAATTTCCCCAGAAATTGTATCCTCTCTAGTTGGGTGTGCTCAAGCCTTCGGCGAGAGCACAACCTTTGTTCTCTCACATATATATTATTATTATTTTTATTTCTTTTTGCCCCCCTAAAACTCAGTCAATATTTGGCCTACATAGACAACGTAGGTGTCAAAAGTTTCGTCTTGGTAGCGATTGAGTTGCTTCTATTGGAATTTACGTTCCGTTGCATGGTTTAGGCTTCAGTTAAGTTTTTGTGGCGAAAAGTGAAGCTAACGGTGGCTAATTTGCTAGCCACAGTCACTGACGTTACTAACGTCACTAACGTCACGAAAACACGCGTGACTACCTTTGGCAGAACATTCGTTTCGCATCTGTTAACTTGGGGGATAGCTAGGCTAACTATAGCTTTACTGCAAGGCAGCTGCAGAAACGCCACAAGAAAAGAGGTCAGGGTGATAACTATTTACTAATTTTACTTTGTGATATGACACACAATTGTGATGTGTAATGTACAATATAAGCTGATATTATTAAGGAAGTACATCTACTTTCGGAAACAGTAGTCTACTATTTCACTGAAGTATTAGCATCATGACATTAGCCTGTGTTGCCCGGGCAACACATACTACAGTGGTCTATGATGTATCTGTTTTCAATCGTTAAAATAAACATTCCTCACATATACATTTTCGTTGTATGATTTATTCTGACATTAGTTTAACGATTTGTTGGTGAAATTACCATTACCTGTGGTTTCAAACCAGTGTAGCTCACTGCAACGCTGTAGCCTACTGTACCCGAGACACTAGTGTGAGTAGCTAACAAAAACTCCTCAGCTGTTTAAGTCAAACGGCAACAGAACATGTTCGGCACTCCCCTTACTCAAAAGTCTTTCAGTAGGGAAACTATCTGACTACTAACCTGAACTTCATTGCCACAGCCTAAACGTTGTCAATCTGTTCATGAAAATAATTAATTTCAGCCTAAACCGTACAACGGAACGTTAAATCAAATTCAACCAACGCAATCGCTACCAAGACGAACACAGCAGTAGTCTAGTACTGTACTGTAGTAGTAGAATTTACCGGGGCAGCTTCTCCACACAGGGCTATATCGCATTTTGCGTTGTTACTGACAATGATCGCTACCAGTGAGCTTTTTATGAATGAGCGATTTTCCACTAAATAAATGTCAAGCTTATTTACGTTTTTTGGGGGCATATTTTCAGTTAGCAGATGGTACTGTTTGAATCGCGATTCTATCTTCTGCCGGTAAAGTCGTAGAATAATCTTCAAAGGGGGTTCTTTATTAATGAATGAATGCAATATGAGTAGGCTAAATGCCTGAAAATATCACGAGAAGGGACAACTTAAAAGGACGTTTAAGTCATAGAGATTAGGTCCATTTTAACACCGGTCTGCCAAATGTATTCGTTTTGATTCAGTCTGTCAGCTGCCTCTTGCAGGGGAAATGAGAAGACATCATATTTCATTCTACACTTCACTGGTATTTTGAGTTGTAAATGAGCAGCAAAAAAAAGATGCTTTTAAATCTATGTAATCTTTATAAATAATAAGTAGGCCCGATGCATTTTTATATAAAATATACAGACCCCTGTGCAACCGACACAAGCAAGCACACCCTACAATTTCCCCAGAAATTGTATCCTCTCTAGTTGGGTGTGCTCAAGCCTTCGGCGAGAGCACAACCTTTGTTCTCTCACATATATATTATTATTATTTTTATTTCTTTTTGCCCCCCTAAAACTCAGTCAATATTTGGCCTACATAGACAACGTAGGTGTCAAAAGTTTCGTCTTGGTAGCGATTGAGTTGCTTCTATTGGAATTTACGTTCCGTTGCATGGTTTAGGCTTCAGTTAAGTTTTTGTGGCGAAAAGTGAAGCTAACGGTGGCTAATTTGCTAGCCACAGTCACTGACGTTACTAACGTCACTAACGTCACGAAAACACGCGTGACTACCTTTGGCAGAACATTCGTTTCGCATCTGTTAACTTGGGGGATAGCTAGGCTAACTATAGCTTTACTGCAAGGCAGCTGCAGAAACGCCACAAGAAAAGAGGTCAGGGTGATAACTATTTACTAATTTTACTTTGTGATATGACACACAATTGTGATGTGTAATGTACAATATAAGCTGATATTATTAAGGAAGTACATCTACTTTCGGAAACAGTAGTCTACTATTTCACTGAAGTATTAGCATCATGACATTAGCCTGTGTTGCCCGGGCAACACATACTACAGTGGTCTATGATGTATCTGTTTTCAATCGTTAAAATAAACATTCCTCACATATACATTTTCGTTGTATGATTTATTCTGACATTAGTTTAACGATTTGTTGGTGAAATTACCATTACCTGTGGTTTCAAACCAGTGTAGCTCACTGCAACGCTGTAGCCTACTGTACCCGAGACACTAGTGTGAGTAGCTAACAAAAACTCCTCAGCTGTTTAAGTCAAACGGCAACAGAACATGTTCGGCACTCCCCTTACTCAAAAGTCTTTCAGTAGGGAAACTATCTGACTACTAACCTGAACTTCATTGCCACAGCCTAAACGTTGTCAATCTGTTCATGAAAATAATTAATTTCAGCCTAAACCGTACAACGGAACGTTAAATCAAATTCAACCAACGCAATCGCTACCAAGACGAACACAGCAGTAGTCTAGTACTGTACTGTAGTAGTAGAATTTACCGGGGCAGCTTCTCCACACAGGGCTATATCGCATTTTGCGTTGTTACTGACAATGATCGCTACCAGTGAGCTTTTTATGAATGAGCGATTTTCCACTAAATAAATGTCAAGCTTATTTACGTTTTTTGGGGGCATATTTTCAGTTAGCAGATGGTACTGTTTGAATCGCGATTCTATCTTCTGCCGGTAAAGTCGTAGAATAATCTTCAAAGGGGGTTCTTTATTAATGAATGAATGCAATATGAGTAGGCTAAATGCCTGAAAATATCACGAGAAGGGACAACTTAAAAGGACGTTTAAGTCATAGAGATTAGGTCCATTTTAACACCGGTCTGCCAAATGTATTCGTTTTGATTCAGTCTGTCAGCTGCCTCTTGCAGGGGAAATGAGAAGACATCATATTTCATTCTACACTTCACTGGTATTTTGAGTTGTAAATGAGCAGCAAAAAAAAGATGCTTTTCAATCTATGTAATCTTTATAAATAATAAGTAGGCCCGATGCATTTTTATATAAAATATACAGACCCCTGTGCAACCGACGCAAGCAAGCACACCCTACAATTTCCCCAGAAATTGTATCCTCTCTAGTTGGGTGTGCTCAAGCCTTCGG